>NC_040883.2:12278552-12510914 GCF_900634795.4 Betta splendens
TAGTCGGACGTTGGGACCGTTCGTTTAGTCGGTAAACCTGCTGCTGTGCTGAGGAGCACCCGCTTCGGACCAAACGTCTCCTCGCGTTTCCTCTGATTCCATTCACTTCGCCTTGGCTTCGTCTTCTAATGCTGGAAGTGTTCCCTACGTTGACCTGCCTGAAACATTGCCCTGTGTATCATAGCCTTCAGGGGTCGGAGGCCAGTATGGCCCAACTGGATCCATGCTGGATCAATCTGCAGTCACTACTGGAGTCTTCAGTTCTTGATTCCTCTGCTGAGAACCAGCTCAGCCAACGCTGTCTGTGTCAGTGCTGCAGAGAAGTCCGCTTGTCCCTCAACTGGGATTTCTCAAGGAATCCTTGGACATTAAGGCACAACAGCAGCAGCTGCTTGACTAATGCAGCAGAGGGACTGGGGACAGCACCAGCCTCTACTCTGCAGCACTGCACAGAACCCGAACTGTCCAAAATCCACAACAAAAACCACAGCACATAACAGTACTACAACAGTACTTAAGAAGTTCTCAGTACGCCAAAGGTACTACTCTGTTCATTCAGTGAGTACATCACGGTACTACAATATCATGGGTCAACGTAACATCCAAGTCAGTTCCCCTCTGATTGGGGAAGAGTTCATCCGGGTTCTGGCAGTAGCCCGTCCGGCACCGCGGCAGGTCCCTGTTAGCGTTAGCGCTAGCGCTCGTTCAGAGCTGTTTCTGTACAAGGTTCATACGAGTGCCCGGCACCACGCTGGCGCCTCCCGGCACCGGAGCTAAATCCATGGAGGGTGGAAAATGTCCTGTATTCACGTGAAGTACTGGCCCGAGTCCTGGCGCCGACTCTGCGCTGGCTCGGCAGCACCGTGGCTCAGAGTCCTCCGGTAAATCCCAGGGAACAGCAGCAAACAGCAGGAGTAAAACCTCCCGGAGACAAGCTGAGCTCTACTGCTCAGGGCTGGCGAGGACCAGGGTCAACCAGAGGAAACCGGTCCTGTCCTAAAAGTATCATACCTGGAACAGAGAGGGAGCAGGATCCGTGTTTAGGGCAGATTCACGTACAATAGGACAATAGGGCAACTAAAGGTGACTCATTTCTGCTGCGTTGAACACATTCAGGCGTCCTCACCTCGGTAGCGATGATGCATTCGTCTTTCTGCTCTGATATGACGTAGACCGACTGGTATTTGGTGTCGGCGGGACTCTGGTACCGGCCGTCGCTGGGGTACTCGGCGTCACCGGCCGCCTGGTATTTGAGGTCAGCCGATGCGTGGGCGTTCAGATCGCTGGTCGACTGGTACTCGCTGCAGCACGGCGACTCGGACACTTTTTTCATTTCCGACGCTTCGCTGTGAAATGAGGAAGGACAGGTTAAAATCCTGCTGGCGCCGTTGGCCGACCGGCGCCCATCGTGACCGACGCGTACCTGTTTTGTCTTTTCCTGTATCGTTCCTCGGAGTCACACTCCTCCATCATGTCTCCCTTGACCTCCGGCTCGTCGCGCTCCTCCTCTTTGCACAGAGACAGCTCCTCGGGCCTGAGCTCGTGGACCAGGTTGTACTCCACGCTGGGGTAGCGGGTCTTAAAGCCGTTCTTCTCCGACCCGGTGAGTCCGCTGATGCCGCTCAGACCGCCCAGCGACCCGGCCAGGTCCGAGTGGTAGTCCACCTTCTTGTTGGTGTTTTTGACCGACGTCGCCATCACGGCGCCCACTTCCTTGTCGCCGCGCAGGCAGTTGTTGGTGGTGGTCACGTTGTTCATGGTCTCGCGGCTGTCGCTGTGGATGCTGTCGCTGCGGCGACCGTGACGCTCCTGCAGCTTGACCCGCACGTAGACCACCAGCACCGAGCAGCTGATCAGGACCACGAGGACGAGGAAGACGCCGGCGCACACGGCCGTCCACGGGAACCCGCCGTCGTCCTCCTCCCCGGCCCGCGCGTCCCCGCTCTCTGAGGGGGAGTACCTCGGCACCGGGTCGTCCACCACCGGCGCCTCCGGCAGGAGGAACTGGCAGTTGTGGCCGCCGTAGCCGGGCACGCAGGCGCACACGTAGCGGCCTCCGCGCTCATGGCAGGTGGCGCCGTTGTGGCAGGGGTTGTGAGAGCAGCGGCTGATCGGGGAGCTGCAGTTTTTCCCAGTGTAGCCTGCAAGGAGGGGAGCAGAACGATGACGCCTCGTGTAAAACTAGCGAAAGCTGAGCTAAACATGGCGGTGAGTGAGCTGTTGACGTACCTGGAGGACAGGTACAGGTGTAGCCGTTCACTCCCTCCTGGCACGTCCCACCGTTCTGACAGGGGACGGACAGACAGAACCCGGAGATGCTGCTGCTGCTGCTGCTGCTCTCGCAGTTGGGACCGGAGAACCCCTCCGCACACTGACAGAGGTAGGCGTTGACCAGGTCCACGCATTCTGCACCTGTGGAGGGCAAAGGCGTCAGTCCCGATGCTGCGGCGCTGACTGGGGCTAACGCTAAGCCCGCACGCGGGCAGCTAGCCGTCGTACCGTTCAGGCAGGGGTCGGAGGAGCAGTGGTCGATTTTCTTCTCGCAGTTGAAGCCGGCGTAGCCCACCGGGCACTGGCAGAAGTAGCCTCCTTCGGGGTCGTCCGCGCAGCGCCCGGCGTTGAGGCAGGGTCCGTCCGCGCACGTGTTAGCGCTCAGCTCGCAGTTGTTGCCGTAGAAGCCGGGCGGACAGGAGCACGCGTAGCCCTTGTCGCTGTCCTGTTGGGGGGACATTGTAAAAAGCGGTCACGCACCGTCCGCGTGTGCGACTACGACGCGGCGCACGAGCTTCGTCCCGTCGGATACTCACAGTGCAGCTGCCGCCGTTGCTGCACGGGTTTCCTGAGCATTTGTCGACCGGGGTCTCGCAGCTGGCCCCGGCGAACCCGGGGAGGCAGGAGCAGGTGTAGCTGCCCTGGCCGGTGTTGGTGCAGGTGGCTCCGTTCAGACAGGGCTTGTGGTGCGTGCAGTAGTTGAGGTCTGGAGAGAGAGCGACAGCGCGGCTTCAGTACGGATGCTCGCTGGCCTCGCGGCGGCCGGAGGGAGACAGTCCTTCAGGAAACTCACCCTGGTTGCAGAACAGGCCGCCCCATCCCTCCTGACAGTTGCACTGCCAGGGCTGTTGACAGGTGCCATGGAGGCAGCCCGGGTAACGGATGCAGTCGTCGCAGTAGCGCCCGCTGAAGCCCACGCGACACCTGCGAACACGGCAGTGGAGAAATACCGTTAATAACAACGGAACCGATCCATTGGTCTCATTTTAACCTTCGGAGCAACTAGACTTACTTGCACTCCCCGGGTTTGTCACAGAAGCCGTGTTCCTCGTCACAGCCAGGAAGACAAATCGCTGCAGAGCAGACAAACAGTGACAGGTGAGCCATGTGAAACGCCCAGTATCAGACACATGCGTCTTCCTACGCTATTCATTTAAAAGCGCTGCCCGCTATGACAGAGGGGGGGGTGCGCGGGGTCATCCTCGCCGCAGGCTGAAGTGTGCTGAAACCTCTGGGTTTCGCGCTCGGAGGCTGTGGCAGCTTTGGTCCCCACAGGGTGAGACCAGCCAACAAGCCCTCTGCTTTAACATGGTGGCTCTCCGGCACAAAAGCATCCCACACAAAGCCTCCTTTCTCCCCTTGACTGTGGGTCAGAAGTCCCTTTTCTCACCCTTGGCCCCTCTCCTCTCTCCTCTCTCCTCTCCTGGCTTCCTTCAGCATCCACCTATCCCCTCTGTTCCCTTCCTCGCTCCTTCCTCTCCTCTCCTACGCTCTCCTCTCCCTCCTCCACTCCTCCCGCCTCGCCTCGCCTCGCCTCGCTCCCCCTCCTCCCCCACAGGGCCAGCTGGTGTGTGTGGAGCGAACCACCAGACAGCTGCTCCATTGTCTCCTCTCACCGAGCAGCTGCCCCCTCCACAACAATACACAACCCCGCTCGGCCAATCGCCGGCCCGAGCCGCAACAATGCAGGACCCCCACTTGGCCAATCGGGGAGGAGGTTTGAGGCGAGGAGGCCCCAGTGGTCTAATGGAAGGCACGCGGCGTGTGAATTACTGAGGAGCCACTGCGGCTCATTAGAATGGAGGCCTCTGGTGCGATGGGATAACTAACTGACGCCTGTTGCACACGGGCCCTGCATTAGGAAGAAGTCCCTAAACAATTACAATAGAAGTTGCTGTTTGAGACTTTTACTTTGAAAGGCAGCTGGAGAAAACTCCCAAAGTCTCTTTAGACGGTGATTTTTATTTATTATTCCTGCGTGCGTTGCCTCAGCGTTTTAAAAGCTCTCTGTAAACATCAGGGCCCACGTGTGCTCCTGTGCTGCTCCGACAGGCAACGCGCGCGTTCGTGGCCTTCTACGCGGCCCAGTGAGAAAAGCCCACTCACGTTCAGTGCAGTACTGGCCCTTCCAGCCCGAGTTGCATATGATCTCCCCGCGCTCGCCGCAGGTGAAGTGTCCGAAGGCGTCGTCGCGAGGCCGGCAGAAGACGGAGCAGCCGTCGCCGTAGTAGTACTCGTCGCACAGGAAGCGGTAGGAGTAACGCAGCTCCGTCCTGCCGGACGTCTGCATGTCCTTGGACCATTCCTCTCCCACGGAGAGGTGACGCTGCGTGGTGATCCTGCTGATCAGACGCTCTGGATTGTCTGCGGACGTTCAAAAATGCAGCCTGTTACAGTCATGTGACTTACTCCTGGCACGTTTTTAAACTTAAACCTTGAATCTGCACACAGTTTAATGAGACGTGACCCGCGCACTGAGCGGGGGGGGGCTACATCATAAAATCTCCACCAGATTGTCCATTATCTCCACCAGCACCCACACCCCTGCTCTGTGCTAGTCAGCATTAGTGCACTGATAAGAGGAGGGCGTAAAGACTACATGAGCAAATATCCCACCACAGGGTCGAACCTCAGGCAGCACCTGCAAAAAACATGTACATTCTCTACTCACTACTCTGGTTAACTGAAAAAAAGAGTGGACTCTCGTCCGATCTCCAGCAGCTAAGACCCGAGTCATTTTAAAGGATATAATTGACCTAATATTAACGCTCTGTTTAGCATGAGTGGCTAAGTGAAAAGCTGAAAGAGAAGCAGGCGGCTGTCCGTCTTTGGGTCCCTGGCTGCCACCCACCTGTTGTCAGGTCGTCCAGGGAGTCAGTGTGCAGAGCTTCAATGATCAGCGAAAACGTCCCCTGAGGAGAGACAGAGAGAGAGAGTCAACAGCTGCTCGGCCTGGAGGCCTCCCTCCCTCCGCGGGGCGGCGGAGGGCCATTAGGAGGCCTCCCAATAAACTTCACAGCCTAATTCCCATGTTGATTAGGGACCTAATAAGCGCCGCTACCTGCTCCCTTTTCACACCCCCGCGACTATCGCACGCTGACATCGCCGTAAAACCAAACGAGGCGGAATTTCACGCTGCGCTGCCAATGATGCGCCAACTCAGAGGATGTTAAATTTCCCACCAGGCCCGGTCGGAGGAGAGGGGCGTTTGGTGAAAACACCCCCACCCCGTGCTCCGCGCGCACACCCTTCTCCCCTCCCCGTTTTATCCCAGCAAAGAGCGCAGAAACACTACAATAGAGCCTCTCACACAGCGATGACAAAGACCCTCGCAAGTGTCGAGTTCTGGAGCATCTGTTGCGCTTTGCACCCTTTAAACATAATATGCCCCACTGGACTAATAATTAAGGTCATTGCTGGTTTGCATCACTCCATCAAAATTGACTGTAAGCAGCAATATCACAACACTATAAATAATACTGTAATAATATTTAATTCGCGGCTAAATTTACGCACGGTCACAGCGTGGTTTTCTCATTACGCAGTAACGTGTGTGATAAGTCTGGTCCTCGTAGACACTCACCGGCCATGTGAAGCCGAAGGGGAAGCGGACGGGGTTGGTGAAGCTGTCCGCGTTCGTCTCGGGCACCTGGAAAGAGTTGGAGCCGAGGACGGGAGTCACGGCGCCGCCGTAGGTGCACGGCGGCTCCGGCGACACGTTGGCCTGGTAGTGCTTGAGGCAGATGCGGAAGAAGGTCTTGCATTCGCACTGCTGCTGGCCCTGCGGGTGCGCGGAGCCTCCCAGGCAGCAGTTGCCATTGCCCGCTGTCCCCTTCTTGTTTAGAAACTCCCGCAGCTTGAGCTCAAACACCCCGGAGCCCGAAACCTGCAGAGGTGAGACGCGGAGCAGAGTTGGAGCGGAGTTGTTCACACAGGTACACCGCGCAGCGAAATGCACCGCGTGGACGCGGACGCGCCGCGCGTGTCAATATCAAACTTCAGTGAACCTACCTGGCAGGTGAGCAGAGACAGGGTGACAGCCAGGAGCAGACACAGGCTTCCCATTGTGTTGACAGGCAGTGAAAGCGCCGCGGGTCCGAGCAGCACGACTCAAACAATCATGGAGAAAGTTTTACAAAGCTTTCCGTTACTTCGCAGACGAGATGGAGTCTTTACGCGCAGGGAGTCGAGATGAAGAGGAACTTTTCCTTTGGTGCGGCTGTTTTCCGCCTCCCTACTTTCCCATATGAGGCACGAGTTATGACAGCACGAAACACAAAAGTTTTACAGTGTAAAGTAATCCTCAGCAGAGTGATCCCCTTGGAGAAGTGTGAATGAAATCCCCGGTGGAAATATCAGAGGGTTAATTCCAGTAAGTCTGTGCAGGAGAAGGACGCAGCTCTCGACGGCCTTGTTTATTTTTCCACTTGATTGACAATGATGAGCTGAAAACAAATCTCCGTCTCTCTCTCTGTCTCTCTCTGTCTCTCTCTCTCTGCTTCTTTCAGCGTAACAGTGCGTGTGTCTGATGGGTCTCCTGCCCCGCACAGGGTTTTATACTGGACCAGCATGCGAAGGGTAATAAGATGCAAATGAGCCCATGAGCCCTGCGCCTCTCTTCTTCCCCTCCTTCCACCACGACCACAAGTCCGCCCCGGGGCCACCACAAAGAAAGAGGAGGGGGGAGGAGGAGGGGGGGGGGGGGGGGGTGCGCGCACAACTTTTCTAAGCCCCCCTCCCTCCTCGCGTTCTCTCAAAAGGGACAGACCAAATGGCTAGTGAGCTGTTAAATGTGCAACAAACCCTCGCTTCCCCTGATGCGCCCCCCCCCCCTCCACCGCACAGGGCACATTTACATTCCGATAAATTCTTTAACCTCTGCGCTAAATCCTCCACATCACAGCCTTACATGATTTATATACGCAGCAGCAAGCCCGAGGGCGCCGTCTCATATTCGGGGTTATAGTGAAGCATATGCGCGGCCCGTTCGGCGCACGGCCGGCCGGCCAGCCGCCCCAACTGCGTTACAACCACCATCTGCTCCGCCACATTCCTATGGCGTTACCCCTGCCGTGGTGTTCACATGTTCACACCCCCAAAACAAGACGAGCTGTTGTTATTATCTCATATTTTATTCCTGGGCTACAACCCACACAC
This sequence comes from Betta splendens, assembly GCF_900634795.4. Classification (NCBI taxonomy): domain Eukaryota; kingdom Metazoa; phylum Chordata; class Actinopteri; order Anabantiformes; family Osphronemidae; genus Betta; species Betta splendens. The sequence goes on from NC_040883.2 coordinate 12,285,981, forward strand.
CTCTTTGAAGGCAATCAATACAGTTACCATTTTCCGCAGGTGTGCGTAAAGTCGTTGTTGGTTCCCCGACTAAATGATTTATTAATGTCAGCCAGATAAATTGACGGATCACTTCGTATTCAGATATTTAATGCTAATAGAATATTTAATTGGCAGAGTTCTAAATTATTTTATCTTAATAAAACGGATTTCGTTTCTGGTTTGAAGGTGAACTATTCTGACAGATGATAAACCAAGTGCGCAAAGACGCGCCGCAACCATTACGCACTGGCTGCGGGCCAACGCACACCTGAATAGTTTTCACTGCATGCCTGTGTATTTCCCTTACTTGCTCTTTGGTAGAGGCAGTAAAAAAAAGAGTGGCGTGTCACTCGCGTGGCTGTCATTAAGAGACTTTGTGAGGAGGGGGTGGGGGGGGGGGGGGGTGCATAGAGGGAGCAAAGTTTTTTTCTTTGTGCTTTCAGCTGTATGGTAATTGGGTCGGCAGCACCTGCTCTCTCACAATAATACATCACCACAGAGAGAGAGAGAAAGAGAGAGAGAGGGAGAGAGAGACAGAGGGAGATAACATGGCTGGTTTTATAAACAATAATCTTGACAATATCACATTTCCTGCGCACAATCAGACGAGATAAAACGTTATAGACTGAAACTACAGCCAGAGGACACAATAAAAGCCCCTGGACGTCCTCTATACGGCGCTAACACGGACTCAACGCACGCAGCCACTGTCTCATTTGCATATGTGTGCAGAGAAATGTGGGCATGAATTCGCACTACTTGGCATCATGAACTTATCTCTGTGACCGTACCACCATTAAACAAACCCAACATGCTCTGACTGTAGCCTTCTATTATATGAATGGAACTGTCCTCAATGTAATTTTCCATTTTCCTTCAGGACTTATATGTCAATAAAGATCTGAGCTTTCTCCTATATGACATTTATCTTACATCATAGTTATTTTTTAGAAAAAATTCTTTCGCAGCTGAAGTCAATTAATACAACAATGTATTTATTATTATGGATTAATCACCTGCCTGTTTGAAGTGAGCACATTAAACTCCACTGAGATGCTGTGGAACAAAGGAAAACATGTCGTATTAAAGCAGCGGTTGTTCAGCTATTTTGGCTCCTGGCTGTTTCTAAAAGCTGCATGCTGGGCCTTTGTCATGTTTCACATGTCTGTGATTTTTTAGCAGCTCTGCCAAACATGGATTTCCCTTTTTAAATATTTCTCATGGTTTCATTTCAATAATAGTTTGAGGCATCACCAGGATTAATTATGCAAATATGTGCAAAACCCAGGCACCAACCCAGCACAAGTCTAAAAGGCAAAACAGATTTTCCTTTCTCCAAGAATGCTGGTGGATTTATTTCCTTTCTGACGTATTGGTTTCATGTGTGTACTTTAACCTGCATAAAGGATGCAGGGCTTCTCACTCAGCTGACTGGGTTTTGCTGACACACTTGTCAATCCACTGAACCTTCACAACACATTGCAACAAAGGTCTAAAAAAGGGGGCGGAGGCAACGTTTTTTTTTAGCTAAATCTTTATTGACAAGGATGGTTTTGGTGATTTTCAGCTTGTTTACTGTGGTTCAGCTTCATGGAGTACATGCACATGAATATTAAAACATACTTTGCTCCACACTGGGACTTGGATAATGTCACCATGAGGAGTTATTCAGCTGAGATGATCATCTGGTTGCCCAGGCCATGGGCACATTTAATATTTTTATTATACTCAAACAACTACAGAAAGCAGGGAAGAGGCTGGACTCCAGAGTGCTCACTGGCAGTGTTTACACATAACGCGCACACACTTAAGCACCAGGGGACGAGGGGGAATCTTAATTAACCACTATAATTGAAGCTGTTGCCTCTGCGCAACACCACTGTTTTGATCTGCTGCACCCCCAGAGAAACAAGACCTCCATTCAGCATTGAGACACACACACACACACACACACACACACACACACACACACACACACACACACACACACACACACACACACTGGTTGTCTTCTTCCTGTGTGGACACCTCTCAGTCCATCATGTCCACACACACACACACACACACACACACACACACACACACACACACACACACACACACACACACGCACACTGGTTGTCTTCTTCCTGTGTGGACACCTCTCAGTCCATCATGTCCACACACACACACACACACACACACACACACACACACACACACACACACACTGAGCTGGTGGTGTCCTTGTCTTTGCTGGGGTTTGATGACCCCGCTTGGCTTTAATTCCCTCTGGGTCAGCTATAGATAAATGAGGAGCCGATGTCTAACGTGGCTGCGTGTCCATGATGTGCTCTTTACACTCTTTAAAGCTGATTGAAGGCCCTTTAACCTTAAGCTTTAACACTATTATCATTGGCTGCCACAGTCTTTCCACATACCCCTGTGTGTGTTTAGCTATAGGACGCTGCTCCGAGCTGCTCATTTCATTTAACCAGTTGATTTCACCCCCTCCTCAATAGCCTACAATGCTCCTCTGTGGCGTGGCGTAAAATCCTTCTCTTGAAACCTTTTATTTACACTCATCCCGACTTTCAGAGGTCTCGGTGCTCTTTCTCCCCCCCTCCCTGTATTAGGCCAATATACTATCTGTCATTCATCAACATGACGTGGCACACATTTTCCGATTACGCCAGCAAAGCGTGACTGAAAAGCATGGTGAGATGGAAAGTGCCCCCCATCATCAGCACCACCTCTCTGCCTCCATCCTTCCGTCACTTTGCAGTATCAAAACGACATTTTCCTCATAAACGTAATTTATGCCCGGAGATTCTCTAATTGTGTCGTAAGGAAAGCGCAGAAACTCCTCCCCGTCTCTGATCCCTCTTTTGTGCGCGTCCGTGTGCGTGCACGCGTGCGCGAGGTTAGAAAAATGTTTAACTGGAGGTCGATTGTTTAACTGAAGTGCTTTCCTATTGTCCGTGGGTGCGCGTGCGACTGTGCGTGCGACTGCGCGTCCGCGCGTGCGCTCCCGCATGTGCGCGCGGGCGCATGTGTGTGTACCTCTGTGACACTCAGGGGGGACAACAAAGGAAGAGGTCTCGCGCCCCGCCGCCCATTCATCCCATTCTCTCGCAAAGTAATTCCCATTGATTCTTATTGAACGGCGAGTCGCGAGCCCCTCGGGGGAGAGCTGTGTGATTTGTGAAGGGTCGCGAGGACAAGGCACGCCCCTCCTCGAGCCCCGACCATCTGCTCACGAAACACCACAACACGGAGCAACTCCCAAATGGCTTCCTTCATCTTTATTTCTCTACAGAGTCTCTTAATTTCTGATTATATGTGCACTTCTCCATCGTCCACAGCCGGTCAGCTGCTTCGTCACCCCGCTCTCTCACCCCTCCATTTATTATTCCATTAGTTCTCCCTCCGTCTAGGGACTTCCAGGCTGAATTCCTCCAGGGGTGAGGCTACTTGTTGGGCGGCATCACAGTGGAGGCATGCAGTGGGTATGAGGCGGCCATATGGCTCCTGCGTGCGTGCGTGCCAAGAACTGGATGGATGGCTGTCGTGGGAACCGCTGCGTCCCCACCATCACACCATCACAGGACCACTGTTGTCCGCACGGGGACCGGTCTAACGCCTGGTCCGCTGGCTGCGCACGGGGCCCAGTTCTGATTTAGGTGCTGATGGAGATGTTTACTTTGTGCATGGGGCTTCACGGGTTGTGTAACTGCATGCAGGTTTCTACACATCATGAGGGCTGGTGATGCTGTTTTTACACAGAACATGCTGAGGTGTGATTATTTATTGTTTATATTGCGCTGACTAAAACCTCCTGTATGTTCTGAGACGGACACATAAGTCCAGTGGACCCTCCTGGGACGTCAGGGCGACTGGGACGCTAACACTTTAAGTCAGAGGAAGCCTGTGTACATACGTGTCTGCTGACTCCTCGCCCAGCAACAACACAGTGACAGAAACTGGAGGCTCACGTGTCCCCTCCCCATCGGAGCCACACAGACCTGAGGCTGCCCACCTACCATTCAGTCAACAAAGAAATCCCAACCACCTGTTACTGTGCAACACAAACTCATAGTGCACATGTGACATTGTCACTTAATCCATTTGCGTCTACTTTAGTTTATGTTTTGATTGATTATCCAATGACCAGCTGATGATTGCAGGCAGATGTAAGTAATGATGCTTTTTCTTTGACTCTGTCCTTTGTGATGCTCCACTGATATTGTTTCTATGGATGGCTGCTCTTCACATGTGTCACCGTGACTTTTTCGCCTCGCCCCGGTTTGCAGTGTTTGGTTTACACCTAAAACAAACATGTAAACAAACAAATAAACAATAACCCGGGCATTTTAAACAAACCACACACTCCCCGCTCCCTGGGATCTCTTGTCCCGTGGCCCCTGGGGGTCCTTGGCCTTTAGTTTGTCAGGCAGTGGCCTCCAGCAGCAGGATTAGCCAGGCCAGCTGACCACAGAGACCCTGGGCTCTGGACGCTGACACCAGGCCTGACCCCCGGGTAGCTTCGATCAGGCACATTGAGGGGATTTGGACAGCTCTCGGTGTGTATGTGTGTGTGTGCTGTTCTTTCTGTTGGACAACTGTTGAGTTGGTACAGGCTTGGGCAGCGGTGCTCTTTGTGAATGTGTGTGTGCGTGCTTGTATGGTCAATTCTTTCCGGGGGTTAGCTGCTGATCCAGTACAAATGGGAGGTATTGGGGGTAGGGCCGAGGGCAGTCGTGTGCTCCTGGAACATCTGCCTCTGTTTCTCCTGAGTCAAGCTTTGGTCAGGGGTGGGGAGGGGAAGCCGAGTCGAATGGGAGGAGACTGAAGAGGAAAAGGAAGGCTGAGTGTAGGAGGAGGAAGTTGTAAAGGTCCAGAGTGAATAGACGAGAGCCCCAAACACTGGCTGAAGAAAATGGGATGCAGGATTATGTAAGCTCCATCTCAGCGCTCGTTGTTGGCTTTACTTATAAATGAATATAAATTTGTTTGTACATCCAGATGTATATTGAGTGGTTTGAATATATATTTTTCCATGTGTGACACATGTGTGTCCACTCCCTATTTAAAATACACATCTGTCCACCATCATCAGGGTAAAAAAATTGAAACCTGAGTCAATGGTGAAGAGATCTTTTTTTATGATTCAGATTAGTTGGAACACTAAAAGATGGCAAACAACATATTTCCCCATGATTTTCAAGTCCACAACAATAAAAGGCCCCACACAGGACTCAAACAAACGCCCTCTTTGTCCACATGCAACAAGGAGAAGCGGAGGAGTTCTTATTTTATTGTGTTTATTGGGACAAAATGACAAAAACCTCTGTGTTAGAGCTTCTCAAAAGTAACAAGTGTTGGTTTTCCTATTCCTTTGCAAACTGTAAACATAGAGACATTTAACTGGAACTTGGATCAAACTGAACGTTAAAATGTGGTCATTGCATATTCTGACCTAAATCATCCAGTACCCAGTAACAAACACCATTTGCAAATTATTCACTTTTTCGCTCTGTGTTGTTCTTGTATCACCCCTTTGCTATGCTTTGTTGATATGTTGTACAAGTACATTTGTTTTACGTTTTGTGAGGGTAATATATAATAATGTTATTTATAAAGTTTGTTTGGGATCACCACCACAGGAACACACATCTAAGCCTCAGACAATGGAGGTCTGGAGCGCAGAACATCTGCAGAGTTTCAGATCCTTGTTTTAACTTTAAAGTTACAATATGACTTGAAATGACACTGAAGTCCCCACAGCCAGTTGTACTATAAAAAAGGGGACGACCATTAATGTCAGGGTCTGACTAAAACCGAAAGCCTTCCGGAGTCCAGTGCCCATAACTTTTCCGAGCAGTCACGGGGGTGCAGATTTACAACACAGCTCCTCCCTTATTGAAGATCAGTTGATGGGGAGGGGTCCATTGCCCTCCCTGCTCCACAGAGCATCTGGCTGAGGAACGACAGATGCTGACAGCTGGACTGACAGCCAGCATATGTCCCTTTTCTTTATTCCTGCTCTGCTCGGACAATAGAGTGGAAGGGACGGGGGGTGCTTTGTGTTGAAAAGGTAGACCTAATAGCTTGTGACTCTGGAGAAGAGCCCCTATTCTCCAGCAGGAGAGCTTGGAGAGCAATTAGCTTGTCTCTGATCCTGGCCCCGAGAGTTATAATGGGAGGACTGAGTCAACAAAAAACCTAGTAGTTCATTCTTATTCACGCCATGTTAGGATGTTTTTAAAGCACAGTAGAATTTGTACTTTGAAAGAAATAAATTACGGGTCAAACTTGTGGTTAGAAACATTTCTTTGTTTTAGGCTCCTTTTATTTTGATCACCAGTAGCAAAAAAGATGGAAAATACATTTATTCTGTCATTGTAAATTCACACAGTTAGTAAATGAAATTAGTATTGTTTTATGTTAAACATTTACTCCATCACATTTTTAAAGAATTTGTCTATTATTTACTCCACTAAATTTATAAACACAATACAAAACTACTGTTTTCTTTTGACTAGATTCTTTTCAAAGTTTTGTTATTTAAAAAAAATTTAAGAAAAAGGATTACTACTAGTCTTTGTTCCAACAGACACTAAATGTAAAGTTATAAAATAGAACATTTATTTTTAGCCTCTATTATAATTAAGTGACATTATTTTTACTCTACTTCATTTATTGTTACTATTTACTCTGGTTAATTTGCTAATTAACTAATAATTTGTAGGCTTTGATGCTAATACTGGCACTTCATTGAATTTTTGAATACAAGACTTAAGTATAAAGTCTAAATAGCTTATCTCAACACATGATAATTAGTCACAGTGGCGAATTTATATATTTCTTTTTAATTCAAAGTTAATTTCATGCGTAATTTAATGCGTCCTAACCTCTTTGTATTTGTTTTTGTTTTGGACCAAATGGCTCTTACTCGTAATGGAGTGTTTTCTTGTGATATTATACCCAAAGAGGAAAGCCATGGTACGTGTGCCGAGCACGTGGGCTTTGTTTTGCAACGTGATGACGCCACGCGTAGAACACAGGAAGTAATTAGCATAGACGCAGCGCAAACACTACAGCGGATATTCTCCCCAATGTACAGCCAGAGTGTAAAGTAAGGGCTTGCTTTGTCAAGCAGTGTTAAGGAAAACGTGAACATTTACAGACGTAGCGTTGTTTAAGTCTCTCAATTTGTAACGGCAGGAAAATCTACCGCCTCGAAATAATTTAGCAAATAAACTGGCTCCTTTTAGCATCTTGCTAACTTGTGTCGTGGGCGTCGTTTGCTTTTTATTCTCTAGCTATGGGTGTGAAGGGTCTTCAGTCTTTCCTGGAATGCTGCTGTCCAGAAGCCTGTGTGACGGTCAACCTGAGAGACATGGCCCGACAGCACTCCGCCACAAGCCAGCGAGGTTCCGCTCACACAGCCACAGATACCGACATCAGCTGCGTGCACAGCGAATTCAACGTTGTAGTGCAACAATCAAGCAAACATTAACCCACATAGCGTACGAATAGTAAAGCAAGTAGTAAATAAATAACAAGTTTTTGTTTAAATATTTTCCTGATTACACATCACAAATTTCTTCGAAGTAAACAATCTCATATGCTTGTTATACAAAAGCTGTAATTATTTGAACATAATGTATAATTTATCCTTCATCAGACCTACTCCCTGCTACATTTCTAGTTTCTCTCTTATTTAGAACCCACACTCGTTGTGGATGGTTTGGCTTGCCTGCGCCACTGGTACTCGTGTAAGGACTGGGTGTGTGGGGGGCAGTGGAGGGAGTACATGGATGTCCTGAAGAACTGGGTGGAGGCCTTCACGTCAGCAGGCATTAGACTGGTCTTCTTCTTTGATGGGGTCGTGGAAGAGCAGAAAAGAGAAGAGTGGGTGAGCCTGTTGAAAAGCCCACCCTTGTTTTCATGTATAGATGTTGTAATGTGTAATAGTATTCATGTATTTATTGTCTTTCTTGGTGAAAACTGTATCTTCAAAGCCTTTACTTAGTTGATCTTCAAAATAAACAGCATCCTTTGTTGCCCACAGGTGAAGAGGAGACGCAGAGTGAATGGGGACGTGTCCAGAATGTTCCGCTACATAAAGGCACATGGAGAGCAGCCTGGAAGGGAGCTCTTTTGTCTGCCTTCAGGCCTTTCAACGTTCACATGCTGTGCTCTCAGGTTAGCGTTTTCCCAGACACTTTATGAAGCACTAATGCTTTTTACATGACAGTGATTAGTGCAGATGTTTGTGGTGAAGTTCATTTCTCTGTCTTGGTTGTTTTGGTAGAATTCTGCTGATGTTTGTTTTCTCATGGTTTGTAGCTCATTGGGTCAGGAAGTGTTCTGTTCTTTACGGGAGGCAGACTATGAAATTGCCAGCTATGCTCGTCAGCATAGCAGCATGGGCATTCTGGGTCAGGACACAGACTTCATCATATATGACAGGTTTGTTGGAATTATCATGTTTGGTACCTGTTTTTAAGCTAAAAGATGAAGAAGCCAGAATCCCTTCACTAGGGAAGTTAAATTTAAATGTCAGTTCTTAATTTGTGGTTCTAAATCATGTTTCCTTGCAGTGCTCCCTATTTGTCAGTGGCGAAGCTGCAGATAAGCAGCATGTCCACTGTTCTGTACGATCGACAGAGACTCTGCCAAACCATTGGCTTGACTGTGAGCCAACTCCCACTGCTGGCCTGTCTTCTTGGTAATGATGTGGTGTCTATGGAGAAGATGCAGCATATCAGGAAAAACGCAATGGAAGCATACAGGTGCCTGGCATTTATTTTGTTGGTATTTCTTGAGGTTCATGAACATCAGCACTGAATCATCCTTTTAAAAGAAATACTACATAGATCAGTGTGGAGTAGTTGAGTGAATTTTGTTTACTTTTGTGTGGGTTGGGTGCAGTGAGTCAACTTAAATAGATGAAGATAACTTTATTTTACTGTTTCTCAGGAAAGTCGGTCTGGCATCATACTCTGGTGCTCCTCAGGGACAGATGGTGCTTGCAGTAGCCCAGCTTGTGAAATCTTTGTGGAGAAAGGAGGAGATGGAAGCTGGGAATATCCCTCAGTCTTTGAATTTATCAGATCCTCTCAGAGAACTGATAAAGAAAGGCATGTGCTACTATTTGCTCCCCGGAAAAGACAGTCTTCAGCAAGATGATCTTTCTGCGTGTTCGTCTGCCTCTGCTTTTGAGAAATACGTCAGCCCACAAATATTAAAGGTCTGTCACAACATGCTGCTCTAAAAATGAAAGACTGTTTTCTATGATCTCATTAAAACAACAACAAATGAACCATCACAAAGTAACCTGATCACCATTTGGTAGTTTTTTTTAGATGAAGTGACATGAGATGTAATATATAAAAAGCATTTTGTTTTATGTTTGGTTGAGTTTACAAAGATGTGCTTACGCCGGGTTCACTAATTACATGTTACTATTTGCTTTTTTCAAGGTTTGTAGGGAAAAGCATGTAGCTGGAGAGGGTTTCATGGCTTATGGCGTTTTGTGTGAGGGAGTCATTGAATGTAGCAACACTCTGGAGGATGAAGAGGACACTGAACTGATGCCTCAGGCTCTCGTGTACAAGCCCTGCAGACAGAAGGTCTATGGAGTCCTGCTACTGCTCGGCCATGACGGTAGGACATTGAATAAACTGGATGTGTTCGTTTACTGTGGTATAAGCGCTCGTACAGCTGGGACCCTGTGCTTTTTGGACAGGAAAACCATTTAAACTGCTAGGCTGTAATCCAACTAAGAGTATTTATCACCTTTTAAAGACAAAATTAGGACAGAACTCCCACACAATGCCTGACAAAGCACCAACATGGATAAAACTTTACATCTGGAGATATGCATGTGTTCCAGACGAGGAAGTCACTGACTTCACATGTTTTGCAGCCAAGTTGTAAAGCTGACATTATAATTCATGATCATGTTCATTAATTTTGAATATTTATGTAGAAGTTGTAGTACACGTTTATATGCAGATGTAGCAGCTAGAGTCCCATGAATTAAAATGGTTTCAGTTACGACTCTGTTACGACTGTATTGTTTTATCACTGCGGTGGTGGACAGAGCTAGAATATCCAAATGCACATGTACAGTATCTCATAAATGCACATGTGTGAGATTTGTCTAAGTCTGACTTGGACTGTTTGGTGTGTTTTCAGGCAGCACCGACGACCTTCCAGCAATTAAAGAATGGTTTGTGTACCCTGGAAGTCCTCTGAAGGAACCTGACATGGTCCACCCTGTCCCAATCAGCCTACCATGTACTGAACCCGCTACTGCTCTAGTCCAATCAGTTTTGAACACGCAACATTTGAGCATTTATTAGGATTGTGTTCTCTGTAATTAAACAGCAGCTGCAGTCTGAAAAGCTGCCTCGGCCCGAATTCACTTGCTGTCTACTCAGGATTCTACTTAGAATTCAATCACTTTTTGCTTTTAAAGCCAAATTTGTTTTTATGTCTAAATGTGTCTGCGTTTGTAGGTGATCGTCCCAGTCTGGACTTGTTGTGGTTTGGCACTGGTCCTGAAGTGTCTGACCTCCGCCTGACATCCTTCCTCTCAATACTTGACTGCCAGGAGTTCTCCGAGTTGAAGGGAGCAGTTGAAGACTCTCTCCTGGCTGCTCTCTGTCTGGTCACTTACATAGTTCTCCAGGTAGTAATAACTCTTTTTCCTGTATTGGATTGTTTTAGGCAGGGAAGAGAGAGAGCCGCTTCAAGTCGCTGTTTTAGAGACAAAAGTCAAACTAAACGTTAATTAAAATCAGAAACAGGAAATGGAAACCCAGACTTAAAGACTTGTGCTAAGTCTAAGGAATGACAATTTCCTTTTGGGATTAATAAAGTTTTTTTGAAAGCTCAATCTTTAAACGCATGAGCCACAATTTATTGTACATGTGTAAAATCGATTATGAATGGATAACAATTCAATTTATCTCATCCTTTTATTTTGAGTGTTAGTTGGTTCAGTTCTCATTGACACGAGAATATCATAAATGACGGCTACTTTAAAAATAATTGGGTCTTGTCTGGATTTTGTGGGTTGAGAGACGCATTTTGGCTTAAGCTGATGGTGAATGAGATCCTTAAAATAAAACTTGTTTGTGTTTAAGCACTTTCAGTCAAGATAAAGGCAGTGAATGGACAGCAAAGCACACCCTGACGATTTATATAAACACAACATGAAAAGCAAGTGTATTTAGTGACAACTACTGACTTATGCCCCTGAATCATGTATGGCCACAACATGCGTGACTATTGACCGCTTGTTTAGGCTTTTAGTCTAAACGCGTCTTTGCCCTGTTTCGTTAGAGACATTGGTCATTTAAACCCCAATTACCTCTGATAAAGACCCAAAGGCACTTCCGTTTTTATTTTGTAAATTCTGTAATGCAAATGCGGTGTTTGCTGTGATATCGGCGCTTTGTTTTCTACGTGAATCATTTTGCATTTATCTTTGACGTCGTTTGATTTGAGTTTGTTGTTTCACTATAACAGAGATCAGAGGATTGGATCGTCTGGATAAAACCTCATGCGTCATTTGGTGATAGATAAACACAAATTATACATTATATACAACACAAGATTCATTTACAGCTATGTTACTGTGTTTTATTAGTCTTAATGTGATATAAGCCTCCTTGACAAGGTAGAGAAACTGTGCTTGATCAGATCAGTGTAATGATGCAACACCTGCTATTTCCACAGTTGAATTTGAACTCCAACCCATAAACTTAAAGAAGGAACAGAAGCTGGAGGCAAACATACAACCAAGACAGAGGAACTGTTAAGAGCCTAAAGATGAGGAGACAGACCGGGGGACAACAGTATCTGTTGTCTAATCAGTGCTGCTTTCACATTCTGTGTTTAAATAGCTCAGGGCTTTGTTTGTTTTGAACACAGCTCGGCAGCCTTGTTTCTGCACTCAACAATGTTTCTCTCTCTGTTGAATTGTTGCACAGAAAGCATCTAAAACAAACAGACCCACGCAGACGAGACGAACTGGGACGTGATTCGGCAAACCTATATTTTTGTGTGTGTGTTCAGGTACAGACTGTGTCTCAGGAGGACGTGGACGCGTACCTGAGTCAGGCTGTGTGCCTCAGACTGAAGTCCCCTCGGGAGCTTCAGCAGGTCAAGGTCAGTGACGAACATTAATGGACACGTGATAGTTTGTAGCTTTATTAAAAACAAAAAAAGGCCAGTTTCCTGGTTTTAATCCCTGATACCTGATTAACCCCTGCTTCAAGAACAAGCAGTGACCACAGTTTATGTTGCTGTCTACTGCTGTATTAAATAATGTTCAGACGTCAAGGCCCTAGTGACACAACAATCCTACCACCTCACACCACCTCGGAAACTCTTCAGAGCTCGGTACATGTGAACGCGGGCGGTCACAGACGCTGGAGTCAGCTGTGCGTTCCCATTCTCTGGGAAAAACGGCTGTGCTGTTTGCTGCCTTGTTGTAGCCCTATTTATTTTTACGGCTTAATTACCATACTTATGTCTAGTAATTTGTATTTTTGCTGCTCGTCTGATTTCCACACAATAATTAGGGGTGGGCGTTGATTTGAATGCGTTTCCTGGGAGAGTTTTAGTGCTGCGGGAGGGAAGGTTAGCCGAGTGTCTGGATTAACGGAACACACTTACAAATAAAGGATATGGAAAGGAATTTAATGAACAAGTGTAATGAAATGAAGATGTAGTTTTCCAGCTTGTTAACTAAAAGGTTTGTGAGTCTGCGCTTGTATGTGAACATTGTATGGTTTTGTGAGAAAGTTTTGGTAATTTTCTGTACTTGGATATTTTGAGAGATTATGGCCTCGTGTCAAAGCTCTGTTTTGGTTGAGGTTGGACATTTGGTTGTGGTGGTCAGGTGATGGGGAGTCTGACCCGTGTGTTTGTGTGTGTGTGCGAGTGGAAATGAGTCAGAATCTTGTGTTTAGGGGGAAAGGGTTTTTTGGAGTCGTTGGTTTGGTTGCAACATTCCTCCCCATGGGACTGGGATTGTGGCGCATGTGCGTGTGTGTGTGACACAGAGGTTTCTGGCGACAGTCGCCCGTCTGTCCTGACTGACGCTTACCACATGGAGCTATTTACACCAAGCACACTCCGCCCCACTGGACACACACGCTCACGTTTCCCTTTGTGTCTTTTGCTCTCGTGTCCTACTTTTCTTACACTCAACCACTTTCTCTCTTTTCACCTCGCCTTCTATCTGGTTTCTTACCTTCCGTGCTCTTTGTGTTGTGTGTTTGCACGTGCCTTCAGGCGTTCGCGTCTCTGGCCTGTGGTGCATTGTTTTCGGTAGGTGAAGCTGTGTTTGACTAGAAGCAGGTGGCAGGCAGGCAGGCAGGCAGGCAGGCAAGCGTGTGTGTGTGTGTGTGTGTGTGTGTGTGTGTGTGTGTGTGTGTGTGTGTGTGTGTGTGTGTGTGTACATAATCACTGTTATCAGTGCTGTCTGTCAGAACAGGTGAGAGCTGAGAACACACACACACACACACACACACACACACACACACACACACACTGAGAACATCTGCCTGCTGTCACTACTGTCCTCCTGCTCTTCTTTTGTTCTTTGTCGTCTTCCCTCTGTTTCTTCTTTGTGTTTCTTTTCTTTTCTTGGCATTTATCAGAAAAATAAGGCAACAACAGTTTTATCTGTTGAGAAGAGACTATTGTTGAGAAAGGTCTAATTACCATATTAACGTTTTCAGTACCTAACACCAACATGAAGCATCTGTCGGTGGCAGTTCAGAATATGTGGATGTTTATTACGTGGAAATTTAAGGTTTATTATTGAGTTAAATTATTTACTATTTTTTGTTCTACAATATAGGTTTTAGAAAATAGTTTGTCATTTTTTTCCATCATTCACTTTTTCCCCTTCTAACTTTTGCCTTTTGAATAAGTTTGAATGCTGTTTAATCGAGGCCACACAGCCATCATATAAAGATAAATGGATATGTTAAGAGACACTGTAAATAGCTCCCTATCATTTGTGAGTGAGCAGGAGGAAGCATGGAGAAGAGACAGCAGGTGGGTGGTCTATATTCATTTAACTTGTGTGCCAGGATGGGGCAGATAAGGTTCCATGAATTGGGGTTGTAAAACACTGATGATCTTAACAACTGGGAGACCATTCTGGTTCTTTTGCATGTAGTGGAACTACATGCAAAACCAGGTTTCCTGCATGTGAGATGTGTAAACTGATGTTGTTAATGAGAATAATTACTAATAATTAGTCTATTGAATAAGCATGTTAGCGGGTCTACGAAGTATGATCTAAGATGATGTATTTAACAGAACCTGCTTCATGTGTGGTCAGTGCCTGGCTGTGCTGTCTGTCATTGGGGGGGACTGAGGAGTTGCTCTTTGGTATTTATGGTGACGTGGTGAAGTCAAATGTTAAGTACTGGTCACTCTGGATGGACACATTCGCTGCTGCTGCTGCTGCTGCACTCGACCCATGGACCCTGTGGTTTACTAACACATCAAAGCGTCACCCTTTATGATGAATGTGTCCTACCCACCCAGTAAAAGGGTTCTCTTTTGGTTTTCTTTCAGTTGCCCTTTCTCTCCAGCCGTGCCGTGCAGCTGGGCTCCCTCTACGTTCGAGGCCTGGCCCACCTGCTGGGCGCTAACAGTGCCAGCGGCTGCCCCCTGCCCAGCGCTGCCCTGATGCCTTGGCACAGCTTTGACGGGCGACTGTTCCATTCAAAGTACCTGCTGGCACATGGTGGCACAGAGACAAGCGTTCTGCTGGACGGAGACGTGAGTGGAGACAGTACAACAAAAAGGGGGATATGTGTCGTCGCCATCTGTTTGAGGAAGGTTCGATCCAGGATGTTTAATATGTTGCGTCTCTTCATCCTTCAGACGTCTTGTTTGTCTATGTTTCTCCACCTGAGAGAGAAACTTATAGAAACGTGCAGGAAAAGAGGCCGAATCCTGCAGTCCAGACCGAATGCACCGAGTCAGAGTCCTACCAGTGCACCAGGCCACAGGCACACAGGTGAGACATGCGACTCAGATGTCTGTAATGAATTCAGCATGAGTAGCGGACGAGAAGCTGTTATTTGTGGTGTTGTGTCCATTGTCTGCTCCGTTATGCTTTTTCCCAACATTCATTCGCTCTTTGAATGTTTGTGCACCATCATTATGCTGCAGGATTCTGTTTGATCTTGTCCTGGTTAAGTAAAAGTAAAACAGAGAAAAACAGTTGGACCTGAATTAAGAAATATTGTGGTTTTTCCAAAGCGCCCCAGTGGCTTCATGGTTGAGACTGAAAAACAGGCCTAAGCACTAATCTGCTGGATGACCTGTTTGTTGTGTGTTGACCTTTTTCTACCTCATCTGTGTTTAAACTTCAACCAAAGAACCATAAAGGCTCAAAGAACCCTTGTTAAAGTAACACTTTGATATATTTGTCATCCTTCAGGACGTCATGCTCTGTTTCTAATAAAAAAAACCTGCAGATGAAAATCTGATGAAAACGCTCCTGTAGCCAAAGGGAGAAGCAGCGTTTCAATCCGACACTTGAACCGCGGTTGTAGTGCACTGGTGCCCCCCCTAGAACCACATTACCCAGAGGGCCGTGCTGTATAACGAGCTCCATGTGTGCGGCGGCCCTAACACATACCAGCGTGTGGACGCACGCACGCGCGCTCTGAGACTTGCTTTGTCAGTGCACTAGTAATAGTAGGTTTCTGTTTATAGGCTGGGAGAGCTCTATTTTAAGACACACAACAGGACTGATTACAGACTCTCCCCTTCCCCTCATCTGGTCCCCTCTCTTGTTCCTCTTTGCTTCACTCTTCATCCTCTCGCTTTTCCTTTCTTCTTTCTCTCCCTGTTACATTTTCCCCATTCATCGCCGCCTTCAGAGGTCTCCCGGCGCGTTTTCACGCTATCACGGACAAACCTTCGTAAATGTCGGTGTCGTGCTTCTCGTCGTCTCGTCAAAGAGCCGTTTGAATTTCACTGCTCGTCGCTCGGCCTCAGCAGACGAGTGAGCAGTTGCTTATGAAACGCGAAGCCGCAGTTTCTGACTTCTAAACCTTTTGTGACTGTATCTCTCCGTGCCGTGCTGGCGCGGAGCCTCCGATTTGCGCCGAGCTGTCTGCTTTTTACCCAAGTCAACCCATGTGGGTCTCATGAGGATGTTTCTGGTTTTACAGATGGAAGGGTATACGCTCTTTATACCTCAGAGTTTCATTTCTGCCAGACGCAGACACCAATCATTACTACGGAGCTGTGGGGATCTGAAAACTGTCTGTTTGTGCGAGCGAGGGAGACGGCGAGAGGGAGAGAACGAGTCTGAGTGTGCGTGAGAGTAGTGGTGGCGCTATGTGGTATCGTTGAGGGCCCAGTTTGGTTTTTGTTTGGAACCAGGCCTGATGTTTAGTCTCCTCAGCAAATATCTCCTCTGCCCGCCTGCCCTTGCAATTACACTCCAAAAGTGAATCCAGTCTAGCTGCTGTCAGACATCTTTTAAGTTTATTCCTGTCCAGAAGGGGCAACTTGTGTTTTCACGTCGCCTCATTCTTGTTGCGGAGGTCATTTTCTTCTCTAATCTCTCACGCGGCCGCTCGAGATTTGGTTTTACCCCGAATCACAATGATGAGAGGTTTTTTCAATAGACATAATAGCGACTGAAAAAAGAGCTTTAAAAAGTTGTGGCAGTTGTGGCGTGACTGACACACTGTTCACGTATGTGGAGCACGCTTTCATGTGCTTTCACACTCGGTGGATTGGTGTCAGGACGCCGGCCCGACCCGATCCGGCCCGGCCCAGCTCACGGGGATCATTACCACTGTTTTGCTAGGGCTAAACTGGACTTGATGTTTTATTTTGAGCTCTTTGTAATCCCTTACAATCGGCCACATCTGTCCAAGTTGCTTCTGTGAAAGTTTATATCAAACAAGACGATGTAGGACGATGTAGATAGTAAGAACAAGCGAGTCACAAACGTCTGTTTTCTGTTAGTTTTATTTGTTGGCATCTGTAAAGATTCAGCTTTATAGAGGTTTCAGTTTTTCTGTGGATAATCCAGCTTTCGACACTGGCAGCATTTGTCAGACGTGATGAGTGTGTGTGTCCCCTGCGCTTGGTATTTGTTTTGCTGGTCTGTGGGCAGCCTTGAAATAATTGTGGATAGACTTTAAAGTGAGCTGTGTGTGTGATGGTGAGAGAGAGAGAGAGAGAGAAAGAGAGAGAGAGAGAGAGAGAGAGAGGTAGTAATCCAGGTTCTACTGGGATGGTTGAATGTAAAGTCTGGCTAGCTCTGAAGCTAGCTCACTAGCTTCTATAGCATCTTTGAGTTGCTCATTTCATTGTTGACGCTACTGTTTCAGGTTTATCTCCATCATGTCGCAGTGTTGTGATGAATAGAAACATGCCTCCAGGCGAATGCGTCTCCTGCTTGGTGTGTAAATAAGAAGCTGTTTGCTCTGTCTTCCTGAAGCCTGATGAAACTGCTGTTGTGGCAGCATGCTTCCAGCTTGTAACATTGTGATATTTGTACAGTGACTAATTGCGTGGAGTCTTCCTCCTCTTGTGGTGCTTCAGGCGGAGGCGAGGGCTGGAGGAGAGGAGGAGGAGCGGCGCGTGGAGGTGGCTGGAGGCAGAGAGGGGACAGACATGAGCATGGAAACCCAGGGAGACAGTGGGGCGGAGGAGGACAACATTTCCGTCCTCGCCATTCTTCCAGCTATCCTGAGGAAGGTCCTGAAAACACAAGCTGCTCCTCAAAACAGTCCAGAGGTCGATCGTATCACAACAGAGGGAGATACCAGCTGGCTCCCAGGTAACGAGGACCTGCCGGTGTACCTTGAACAGTATCGCCGCCTCGCTCTGCAAACGTGTTACTCCACACATCCTTCTGGTTTCCTCTCAGGTGGTCACAGCCTCCTGCACCAGGAGCCGAGGAACAGAGGAATAAAAGGAACGACCCAAGGAAATGAGATGAGGACACAGAGCAATGAGACAAAGAATCAAGTTGGTCAAAGGAAACCGATTGAATGGTGAAAAATAGTCAATGAAATACTTTTATATCGATCGTCAGCCTTTATTTCATCTCAGGGAAACTTACCTTGTTTACTTTGCCTGAAAATGAACCATATGAGACGGAGGATCCATTTTAAACATGAGAACTTCATTCTCAGTTGTTTATCTTCTAAAGATCCTGTTTCCAGTGTTTTAAGTGTCTTTATCAACAGTTTTAACTAGTGAAGCAGGGAGATGTTCTGTTTTTACAAACACAAATAATGTCTGTTGTCTGTATTTTACAGTCGTGAAGAAAGAGGCTTATCATTGAATTTTTGTTGTAAATGCCTTGATTCAGAGTTCCACATTAAACAAACAACAATCCTGCCAGTTGAGCATCAGCTGCTGCTGAGTTCATGTGCTTCTAAGTGTCTGTCTGTAACAAACGACCCATTGCAACTCATTCATCTGCCAACACTAAATGTTTTATCTCTGTCAGGCAATAAAAAGAGCATCTCAGCAACTTTCCTCTCTGCAGCACTTTCAGAAACAGTGGGTGTGGGTGAGTATGTGGGGGGGTGTAGGAGTGGGGCATCCAACACACACATAACTCAGGTTTAGTCTCTTTGTGATAATAACAATAACAGGTATGATGTGTTTTCTGTGGTCGAGGCAGGGAAGGGAAGGTTAAAAAAGGGAGGAAGAGGGAGAAAAAGAAAATGGAAAAGGGAAATTAAGGAGCGTTAAAAAGAGGAGAATAAACATTGAAAGAAGGAAAGCGAGGAGACCACACCAGAGGAACGGGCAATGGGAAGGGAAGACTAAGAATAGAGGAAACAACTGAAAACAGGATGAGAAGGGAGAGAGTGGAGGAGAGGGGAAAGGGGACGACAGAGGAGTTAAGAATACAAGCAGTCCTGAGTCGCTAGTCTTCAACCACAGGAAACCCTGTTGGCCGCCCGACAGATCAGTTTCCTGCGTGTGTGTGTGTGTGTGTGTGTGGTGGAGGTCTGGGTGTGGTCCCTCCAGCAGCACCAGGGAGACAAACAGACACCCGGACCCCCGTTCCAGGCCTCCCTCCTGGGATCGGCTCGGGTCTCTTTCCTCCCCGGTGGCCGTCAGTCAACGGGCTGTCGACTCTGTCCACTTTGTCCCCACTCCCTCTTTGTCTTATCTCGAGTCTCGGAGGTGAGGTAATAAAAGCAGGCGCCCACGTGTGCAACGCAGCTGCGCCGCGGGCGTTTGATTGAAACCCTTGCGGCGTCCAGAGGTGCCGTCGCGGTCGCCGCGTGCGCCGCTCGCGTGGGGACCACGAAACCACGTCAGGGGCCTCGACTCCTCGGGAAAGCTGCTTCCAGGCTTCAGGCTCTCCATTTACCTCGGATCAGGTGCGTCAGCACTGAATAGCATACGGACACGAATCCCCTCGATCAGTTTGTTGTGCTTGAACGCTTCAATTTATTCATGCGCGTTTGACCACTGGGTGCAGTCGATGCTGATCCGCCACAAAAAAAGCCCAAAAGTATAGACTGTAGCTGCGCTTGTTGTATAAAACTGTACACAACTGTATGAGTCAGCTGCAGCCTGGTCATAATTAAAAGTTAACATTAGAAATTGGAAATTTGACTCCACTTTATTAGCAGGTGATGCCCGATGGATGAGGCGCATGACGCTGCTCCAATTAACCTGAACCACAACACCTGTTACCACTGAGCAACCTGCAACCAGACCAGCAGTTACAGAGAGTAATGCTTATTATTATTGTTATTATGTGTGGATAACATGTGTTCCAGGCAGCTAACGACTACCTCCTCACACTGTTGTTATGCACGGACCTCCTAGTTGGTGTCACAGTAAAAAGACGCAGCAAATGAATGTTTTCAGTATCAACTGTATTTATGTCAGGAGGCATTTTGTCATAGCCTGCACCGCTGTTGCCTTCAGACGGACGAGGCCTGCTGGGTGTGTGTGTGTCGTGTGCGCTCACACCAAGAGGAGCCAGGCGACGGAGACGGCTGTTATTCTGCAGTTGTTTTAGTCAATTTTACAGCGGCACGCACCGAGTGACACACGCGTCCAAAAATACCCTGAGCCATAGTGACCAGATATAACCCTCCCGTATTTACAGCCCGGTCTATAAATACAAGCTTCTTTCTTTAGCTGAGGGCAAAACACATAGGGAGCAACTCCCAGTGTGTGTGTGTGTGTGTGTGTGTGTGAGATACACACACTCCAACCTCCCTCCAGTTGCATATAGTTAGTGGAAACTGAGTAATTAAAATAAAGTAGCTGAAAATATACAAACACAAAAGCGTTGTCTTGTTTATGACCTCAGACTTAAGCTGATGATTTTAAATACATATTAATGTGGATTATTGATGAACGTATGCAGTTGCCGGCCACTTTATTAGGTACACCTTCCAATCCAGGGCAGGTTTTAATTCTGCTTTCATGGGGTCAGAGGGTTTGCTAGGAGGTGCTGTGTATCTACACTATGGGCGTGTTACGGTAAATGTAAACACTCTGTGTATGATGAGTGAGATGTGGCCTTCACCTCTATGTCAACATCAGCACTCAGACCCACTATTCTGGCTTCCAGTGGCCTCCCTCCTCCCTCTTCTTCTCCTCCTTTATCTCCTTGCACCTCCATCCATCCCTCCCTCCCTCCTCCTCTGCTCCCTCTGTCCAACTGAATGAATGCTATCTGACTAGTGGAACATATGCTGCTGGTTGTTCAATACCCTCCCTCTGAGCGGGGGCGCATCCATGCATGTGTGTGAATGAGCCCGAGAGTGTCGTGGGTATGTGTGTCCTTGTGTGTGTGTGTGTGTGTGTGTGTGCGTGTGCGTGCGTGCGTGCGTGCGCATGTGTGCACGTGCTTGTGCTTGTGTGCGTGTGTCCATTGAAACATATGCCTCCTGTTGCACATCGGCCATCTGTTCCTTGAATAGACTGATGGAGTGCTGCTGTAACCATGGCGATAGGCCATTCAGTCAAACAGCCCGTCGAACAACCCCAGGCTCTGTGTGTGTGTTTGTGCGTGTCTGTGTGTTTGTATGTGTTTATGTTTAGGAATTGACTGACAGAGTGGAGGAATTCCCACATGTTGATGAAATGCGACTGACCCTCAGAGGCGACCTGCTCCTACGGTCTCTACAGCCACACAGATTATTATTATTATTGTAACTCTCCAGGATGAATATTATCTCATTTATACATCGATTTAAATGTAACTGTTACTGATAATAATTGGTTCTGTTAATATTTAGTGGTAGAAATTACATTAAAATTAGAAACATCAGAACAGAATAAATCTACAACGAGGAGAATAAAGCAAATTATGGAGATGGAATACGACACAAAACGTGTCACTTTGTACAATGCCACCAAAATGAAAGGTGCCTCACACTCAGGCTGCAATTACCCCAGTCCATTTACTGGAGTGTAACAGCGGCCCAGGTGCTGTAGTGGTTAGCGCTGCTGCCTGGTTTGTATGCTCTCCCCGTGTCTGCGCTGGTTTTCTCCCATAAGTCAAAAACACGCAATTAGGTCAAAGTGTCTGTAGGTGTGAATGTGAGAGCGAGCTTGTCTGTGAACTGGTGACCTGTCCAGGGCAAACGCTGCCTCCTGCCCCATGGTGCGCTACTGTGGCTCCTCATCGAGACCCTTATGAGGAAAGAGCAGCCGCGTTGTGGTCCATCTGAGGGTCAGCGTCGGTTCCTTCAGCTACCCATGAACCGCATGTTCATTCTGTCACCTGGGAGCGGCACTGGGCTAAAAGCTGATAGTTAGTTAGTTAATATGTTAATAATGTTGTCCTGTGGAAAAAAAAGTTTCCATGGTAACATATGGCACTAATTATCAAAGGAATTATAAAATGAAGTACTGTAAAAGTTATGCAGAACTTAAATGTCAGTGATTACAGTTTTTATTTCTAGTTAATGGACAGTATAACACACACACACACACACACACACACACACACACACACACACACACACACACACAGTGTAAATGAATATTGAGTTTCAACTGTCTCTAACCACTGGTCTATTCATCTGCACCCCCCAGTCAGACCATTCAGCTGCCCCACCCTCACACGCGCACGCACGCACGCACGCACGCACGCACACACACACACACACACACACACACACACACACACACACACACACACCCTCCCGGCTCCACCCAGTGCTGTGGTCTGCTGGCCATATGTCAGCCCATCTCTGAGGCACCGCTGCTGGGACCCCGTCTCCTTTTGTATGTCTGATTACTGTATATATGTGTGCTCTCTAATGTGTGTGTGCTCCTCTCATCTCTCCTTCAGTGTGTTGTGTCAGTATCATTAAAACAAAGCGCGCTGATCCAGCAGACCGCAGAACATCTGTCAAGTTCCAATATTTTCCCAGTCTTGTGTTTCGGGTGAGGACAAAACAAGTGTTTGTTTCAGAAGTAAAAGCCGTGGATGTGAGTTAGTGAAGGCAGCGCTGGGCCTTGTGTTTGCCTGCAGGACGGCCGTGACACTGATTCCACAGGACGTGACGATAAACTCAGAATTTGGGTTTTAGCGGGTTGTCGAAGTGGCGTCGTCGTGTGTTGGCTTGACTGTAGGCGCGTTACTGTCAACACAACAAACTCACAACAAAACAGCGTGGCTTCGAAACGCGTTTCCCACTAATACTCACAATGTTAAACACGGCCATGTGACGATTTATGACTAAAACACAGAGATGGATCCATTTTATTATGGCCACAAAATAACTTTTTGATCAAGTGTATGTTTGCAGAAGCCCTGGAACCCAGCATTTCTACAGACAGGGGGAAGCTATCAAACAAAATGAGTGTCTATGGGACGAGTGGACGTTCACCAGCCTGTGAGACAAGAACTCTGTGATCTGTCTGCTTCTTCACAGCTTTATTCTAATAAACAACTCTGACCATTTCAGCGTCATCGTGTTTTACTCCAGAACCTGACCTCACAGTTTCAACAAATATGTCATTGTGTGACGTTTAACCATTGCCACAAATATCTCTCCTGATCATTACAACATTATATAAGTACAAATTAAGATCCTTTCCTGGTGGGTTTTTGCTGCAGTGACGGAGCCTCTCCAGCGTAGACACAGAACACTGTTCTGTGAAGTGATGTCTGTGGGTCTGAGACGCCGAGCAGTGACTGACTGCACCAGCGTTTTCCACAAGACATTAAATATGATGATTTAAATTGACTCCATAATTCTGGGTCCAATTACTTACTCTCAGTTTGGCCTGAAAGGTTTACCTCCAACACAGACCTTCCATATTGACATAAATCTGCTAAAATTAAAGCTGAGTTACGTTGACGCTTTAACTTCGGTGTCCATTATTTCAAGCTGAATGACCTGGAGCACGGAGTCTGCGGAACCAGCCCAGGGTCTGGACTGAAAACCAAAATAATCATGGCTTTAGAATTTACAGACACATCAAAGCATCAAACCGCGGGTATGAAGACATCTGAAGACGTTTTACTGTTTCAGTCAGTGTCTGAGGAGCAAACGTGAAAAAAACCCAAACTCAGGGCTTTGACTTGAGCACCGTAGCCAGCGCGTCCTGCAGGATCAGGCTTGTTCCATGTTGTGGTGATTTGTACTTTAGCCCAAATTATGATCTTGGTTTAATGTCAACCACCTCATTTTTCCCCATGCTGTGGGTCTCTCACCACTGTCTCCACCATCCAGTCAGTCAGACGTGTCCTAAATACACAGGGCTCTTACGTTTTCCATAAGTATTAAAGTTTGTTATTAGCGTTGATGCTGATTGTGTCACAGAGAAGAGCCGGGTTGTGACTGAACACGCTGCTCGTCTGTCTGTCTGTGTGAGCGGATGGAGGCGACCGGGGCCCAAAGCCCATCAGTCGGTTGTGTGTCTGAAGGTATTCTGGTTGGACGCGACAAACACAATATATGCCTGTGTTTCATTGAGCAACAGCAAGCAAATCATCAAATATTCAGCGCATAGCATGGCTGACCACAGTATTGTCAGTCGTTATGGTTGACCAGCATGTCTCTCTGCATCTTCCACGTATGCGTGCGATCTATAGCAGCGCTGCACATCTGGTTGTGTGTGTTTGTGAGCGCTTCAGTCGCCCCCGGACCGCTCTCCGCCTTTGTTGTTTGTTCCTCGCGCTCCCTCTTGATGTCTTCTTTCCTTTTGTTTCGCTCTCCCGGCCACTTTCTCCCTTTTTTTTCTGCTTCTCCTCGTCTTCATCGGCCCTTCGTCCTCGCCCTCCGACTGCATTGAGGGGATTTGCGTGGGGTTTTTGTGGATTTCGGTGCAGTTGTAAAGTCCCATCGAGCGATTGGAGGCGTCCGTCCTCCGATGCTTCAACTATAAATATTCAGGCCTTCTGCTCAGAGCGAGGAGGTTTATTCTCCACTGGGTGGAGAGAGAGATGTTACTGTGTGCGTACCTGTCTGTGTCTGTGTTTTCATCATCCTCATAATGAAAACACATCCACTGTTTTGTCTCTCGTCTCCCTGAATGCGTTTGCATTAACCCTTCGCTGCTTTTGACTCCTGGCCTTAATGAGGCCCACGCCTTTTATTCGTCCCAGACTTAAATTCCTCGCGGCCGCGTGGAAAAGTCAGCGTACGTGACGTTAAATAAAGCATCAACAAATAAAGAGTCGCACTTCTCTTTTTGTGGTAGTGTTGTGGACATAGATCTGTTTTATAGACTGTGTGAGACCAGGATGAAAGCGGCACACATGGCTTGTGTTCTGCTGTGGAGTCTCCCTTTAACCAAATCGCGGCTAGCGTGCTCACGCCGCCCCCCCACTGATGGAAACTACTGCTCCTGTTCCACTTCTCAATGGCATTCCTGTGTTAATGCATGAATTGTGACACTTCTCTTTCTTCCCTTCCCTCCATTCATGCCCCTCTCTCTCTCTCTCTCTCTCTCTCTCTCTCTCTCTCGCTCTCTCTCCCTGTCTCTCTCCCGGTAACGGTTTAACCCTCCACAGATGACTTTCTGATGGCACTTCCTCTGAAGTGCTGATGGGTCACATGCATGACGAGCAGGTTAACAAGCAGCCAGGTTTGGGAGGTTAGGAGAGGGGTGGGGGGTTCACGGGCAGAGGTCAGGATAACAGGGAAGTCCCAGAGCTCAATGCGAGACCAGGACGGTCCCTTCGCGAGCCCGCTTTGATGTGCAGCTCGTCTGAAACAGCAGACGAAGTCATCACATATTTATCTTCCTCCTTCACCCTCGTCTCCGTGCGACTGTCAGCTCTGCTGTTGCTTGTTTCTCAGACACGTTCAATGTGTGTCTACAATATAAACTGTGAGTGTGACTGTGAGCAACAGCTGGTTTATGTTTTAAGTGTCTGCTGGAGTCCTCAGGAGGAACGTTGTTAGAGGCTGATTGGCCTCGTTTCTGCTAAAAACAGGCCGTGTAAATCATAATTTGTCTAAATTTGTCATTTCCTCCTGATTCCACTTTGCGAACGCATCCCGTTAAGATAATAAAGATGGAAAGCGGTGGTTGATGTGACGTTTTAAAAGCTGTCGCTCCACAGGGCGTCGTCCTCGGCGTATATCACAGTAACGGCTGTAAATGACAGACGGAAAACGCTTTGATCACTGTGGAAACAGAGAGAGAAAGAGAGGGGGGGGGGGTCTTTTTCCTATAGACACCTGAGCCCCTCGTTGGGGAACTCAGAAATCAGCAGAACTCCTTGACGGCGTGGGTCAAACAAAAAGTGGTGTTTGATTGGGAGCCACCAGCTCCTGCATCACACACACAAAGACGCCCCCCGCTGTGAGGCCGGGGGAGGCTGGGCCGCTTCAGCGGCTACATGTCACCTCATTCTGCTCTTTGATAAGCTCAGGCACTTCCCTTTAGCATGGGGCCGACAAACACACACTGCGCCGTCCTCTTGCACTTAACCTGAGTGTGTTCTGGGCCACATTACTAAAAACGCACCAGTATAAGGCTCTGGCTCAAATCTCAACGTCTCTTCCTGCTGTGCGGCGATCTCGGTGCCTCTGTGTATCTTTATCTGCATGTCTGTGCGTGAGCAAATGAGAGAGGGAAGATCACTCGCTGCAGTCACACCCAGACGACGCGTATGATGATGAGCAGGTCACAAGAAAGGAAGCGCTCGTCTCTCAGAAGCCTTAAATAGTACAAATGAGGCCTTTAGCATGTGTTTGTCGAGGGGAACAGGATGCGTGTGTGCGTGCATGTGTGCGTGTGTGTGCGTGCGCATGTGTGTGTGTGTGTGTGTGTGTGAGAGGTGAGTTAGAGGATCATCTCCTACCATCAGCGAGGCGCGAACCCCAGATTTCTCACGTCCTCCACCCTCATTTTACACCAGCCCAGGTGTCAAAGCCCCCACTGAGCCGACACTTATCACCGGTCTGGGAAAAAGCCGCCTCTCTGCAACACACACACACACACACACACACACACACACACACACACACACACACACACACACACACACTGATGCAGATATCACAGGACGACCAGGGAGGGGAAACATTTCTCCTTCTCAGCAGACACGGCAGATTACGTTTCCTCAATGATTCTCCTCTTACAGTAGATCTTCAAAATGCCTCAACTGCTTGGTCTCAAACAGATTTATCACCGTCTACCTGACTGTATCTGTTCTTGTCTGTGTATCTTGGCTGTCTGTGTTCACTCGCCCTCCTCCTTTCCTCAGAACACTTACTCACACTTTCAGGATGAGGCTGAAAGTGAAAGTGTGTACGTGTGGAATCAGTTTGGGATATTAAGTCATCCACTAACTCAACCAACGCACAAATGAACTGAGAACACAAACCTTTTACTGGATCTTTGTAAAGATAAGGTTACTTTGAACCAGTGGAGAAGTTTTTTTACTGTTAATCATCCCTTCAGCATTGTGTCAATTGTTTACATTAGCTAAAAATTGAATCTTTCAACACGTCCTTATCCTTAAAGGTATATAAAAATATAACTATAGAGTTACATTAAATCCAGGAAAATGCTTTTGGCCAATTTATATTTCGATATATTTAGATCTCGTTTTGGTGATGAAGTTGCGACATTAAACCTTTTTTTGAGTGCTGGTTGTATGGGTTGCCCCATGCAGCGCAATACTTACAATACAACAGGACGCGGAGAACAAATACACAAACCCAAGCGTGCAGAATAAATATTTATGGAGGACTGTCGCCAAATGGCTGGAGACGTGACCTTGTGACAGCGGGTTCAGATTCCTGCTCTGGAGGAGAAAGTGGATGAATGACCACAGATACAGGATCTATTCAGCCCACGCCACCAAGGAACTGTACAAATGTATCTCATTTGTTTCTTCATTATCAATTCAGCTGTTTAATAATTAGTTAATTAGTGTAACCAGCAGACTAGATTATTATGCTTCAAATGCAAAAAAGCCACATATTGAGAACTTGATTCGGTGCCAGGCCTCCTGCTTGAGTCCCTGTGGCTCCATGTGGGCAAATATCAGCATGTTAGTAACATGTGCATGATGAGTCCATATGTTATGTCAAAGTCAACCCGGTGCCCTCCAGACTGCAACTACTGCAAAGATGGATGATGTTTTTCTATCAGTCATACCCTCAGTTGTAATAATTTATTTTTATTCATTTTAAATCTGAAACATCATGAGCTTCACACTTTGTTTCTCGACTCTGATTTGGCATCAAATAAAATCTGATCACTGCTTTTTGTGACCTCATCGGAGGAAAAGTCGCTGCTGCAGCTGGTTCAGGAAGACAAAGGATTCACTGCTCCCTTGTGGTTCTGGACTCTACGACAGTTACTTCCAGTACAAATAGTTTATTTCAGCTGTTCTTTGAGTCAGATTTTTCCGTCTCACAGACGTCAACCTTATGACAGCAGTTTTTAAGCTGTGACCTCTATTTTGTCAGATGAGGTAAATCAACGGACGACGGACCTCAGCGACATACAGTGATCTGACGTTCCATTTAATAATATAAGCACAGAACGTAATTCATGTTAAGATGGTGAGGGTATGTCTGCAAACAGTGGTTGTGGTTATTTGCCTTGAGTCGTTTCTCTGTTGACAACGTAAAATAAAGCAGTAAGCGTCTCTTGTGCAGGCTGTATAATCAGTGTTGTCCCTTTAAACGCAGGTGACCTGCTGTTTGGATTCCACTAATAACAAGCTGCCCCTTCTAGTGGAACCTCCAGGTAGTCTAGACAGCTGTACGGCTGTAATTGTGCAGTTACATGGAACGTCCCTGTGATGATAGCTGACGTCCTGATAATTGGTGTTGTCCGTTGTGCTGCCTCTCTTTAATCTGAACGGTGGCACATCAGGATTCTGCCAGGTGACACTGGAGCGTTTGATTTGTCACAACTTGGCCCCACATGTACATGACATTTGATGCCGTGATGTAAATATTCATCATACCTGCCTGGAGTCTTCATGTGGTCAACATAAAAGAACTGTTTAAATTGGGCTTCTCTGGAATAATGGTCTATCTAATAACTATGTTATCCCAAAGAGACTCAAACTCCAGTGTAGTTATTAGATAAGCAAAAATAAAGCACAATAGGAATAATATGCATGCACAGCTTCATAGCACATGTACTTTTTGCTTGATAGTTTTAATATAATTAAAGTTTTACCTTAATCATCTCCAAAATAAGCAGTGACGTGAAATCCAATCCTCTCGCTTGTTCTTAGAATAAACCGCATTACAGTTCACTCTCCTCTAATGATTTATTATGATGTTTTGGCAAACAATTGCATTTTTCAAGGATATTTTCTTTATTTAAACAGAACGTGCACTTAAAAAAGCCACTGACCACATGATAGCAGTTATGTTAATTATGAACTGTGTACCACAACTAGCACTTCTGGTGTGTGTTTACGACTACTATGTTTCAGTAGCAAAGATGAAAAATATTTTTAAACCCAAAAGACACACACACTAAGAGAAAAAGGTCAAAATAAAATACTATAATCCTAGAACATTATGCACAATGGAAGACCCAACATACATCATTACTAGTCCTCAAAGTTCAAAGTAAGGGCCCATTAAAATGATTTTTATGTCCAGAACAGTAATGTGTGTCCTTCAAGCGACCCCAGAACCAGCAGCCAACCAAGAAACGTTACAAGAGTGTTTTGAGCTAGTGAAGGAACTTAAATAAACGGTGAAAATGAAGAGCGAATTCGCCACCTAGTGCAGAGAAGCAGGAAGCACCGCGGTGAATAAGACTCGTGAGAATTATGTGAACAAATCCTTAACATTAAGCTCTTGGACCATATTGTGGCAATATATAAATATATAATAAATATTTTATAAGTATATGTATAATAAAAAAAACAAGTAAAAGAAGAATATGAATATGAATTCAGTCATTTTCTTTATAAGGCTCATACCATAATATGTCAACAGCGTTTATGATTTTTATAAATTTAATTCAGTTTTGATTCAATTTTACAAATGACAAGAAAAAGCTACAAATCCTTATATTTAACATTATGACTATACATTGTATTTGTGTTTAATCTGTAGTCATGTTTACTGTTCGTTGATCAAAAAACATTAAATGATGAATATATGATAAAATAGTTTAACGTTTAGACACGAATTAGAAATAATCTATACATTTTGCAGTTTTATTGTGAAAGTATGGCGACTGAAACTTCCTTCTGTCGATCGAAACCTGACGAAGACGAACCTCGGTCGTCGACGAAAAGACTTCGCGGTGGAGGTAAAGTAAATTCACACAGAAGAAAATGAACTCCGTGGAAAAGAAGCTGGCGGACCTGATTCGGAGACACCCGAACCTGTACGACCCGTCCCGGCGGGACTACAAAGACACCGTGAAGGGGCATCTGTCGTGGAAAGAGGTCGCGGACGCCATGGAGAAGTCGGAGGACGAGGTGAAGCTGAAATGGAAGAACCTGCGCGACAAGTTCTGCAAAGCGAAGAAGCGAATGGCCAAGAGAAGCGTCCCGCTGCTGGACGACGAGGAGAACCGGCTGGAGCGGCCCGCCCCGGTTCTGTTCAATCAGCTGGCCTGGCTCAGCGCCTATGTCAAACCCAGAGTAGAAACGGGTTCGGGAGACGCCGAAGAAGTGAGTGTGGTTACAATAGTAGTTGGCGCGTTAAG
The DNA here is from genome assembly GCF_900634795.4 of Betta splendens. NCBI lineage: Eukaryota > Metazoa > Chordata > Actinopteri > Anabantiformes > Osphronemidae > Betta > Betta splendens. The sequence goes on from NC_040883.2 coordinate 12,316,161, forward strand.
CAGTTACATTAGCGCACTATGACTTTTTTTATGCACGACTAAAAAATGACAAAAATAATAACTATTATTATAACTATTATTCTGTGGTTATTACCCTTATTTAAAGGACACCCATACAAAACTAACGTTATTAACGATAACAGTTCGACAGACAAAAGTCCTGCCACTTCGCTCAGTCTCCTTTCCGATATTTCCGGGTGTGGTTTTCAAAATAAAATTTGTTGTGGATTGTTTGTTACTTATTTGTCATTGTTTCAGGGTTCCACAATAAAGACATTGTTGCATACACGCATATACGTACATACGGCTCACTATTCGTAAAACAATACAACAGAGTAGAGCCTGGCTTTACAAAACATTAGATTTACTGATGTTCTACTTTTAACTTTTGTTACAATTACAATATGTGGTTATATTTGGATCTTTTATGACTATGTATAGCAGTAAAATACACATACTACAATTACAATATGACAATATTAGGCTAGATCATTTAAAGGTTATACATTTGTCTGCTGTGACCATATCACTCAGGTACCAGGAAGTGTCGGCTTCCCAGAGAAAGAGGGGCACAAGGAGAGGAAGGAGCAGCACTGCCCTCTGCCTGTGGTGACCTCCATCTTTCCTCTGGTGGAGTCCTGTTCGGCCAACGATCAGGAGTTGAAGAGGTTTCCTGCTGCTCCTAAGCGTAAACTGCAAACAGTCACAGAAACGGAGACAAACTCTGGCGACGCTCCCAACAACCTCAGAGATGAGGATGAAATGTTTTTGCTCAGCCTTCTGCCCTCACTCAAAAGACTTACCATCAAAAAGAGGATGGAGGTGCGGATGAGATTCCAACAAGTGCTTTATGCTGCCGAGTTTGAGGACTAAGCGGAATTAAAACAATTTAGACAAGCAGGCAGTTTGTACAGAGATGTTTTTAGAATAATGATGTTATCCATCCATCCATTTTCTTGTCCGCTTACTCCCTAGTGCGGGGTCACGGGGTGCTGGAGCCTATCCCAGCTGGCTATGGGCGAGAGGCAGGGTACACCCTGGACGGGTCGCCAGTCCATCGCAGGGCAACACATAGACACACAACCATTCACACACACACTCACACCTACGGGCAATGGAGAGAAGCCAATCAACCTAATGCACGTCTTTGGACTGTGGGAGGAAGCCGGAGAACCCGGAGAGAACCCACGCAAACACGGGGAGAACGTGCAAACTCCACACAGAAAGGCACCAGGGCCGCCTCCGGGAATCGAACCCAGAACCTTCTTGCTGCGAGGCGACAGTGCTACCCACCGCACCACCGTGTAATGATGTTATTATTTATTTTTTTAGCTTTGACCCTTTTATGTAAATATATATTAAAACAAATGAATGAATCTTTGTGAAGGAGGTGAGAGTTGTGATGTTGTTTTTCAGCTGAAGACACTGGGACTTAAGTGTTTGTGTTAACAGTGGCTTAGATATCTGTCTGTGCTGCTTCACTGACATTTGCATGAAAATGTGTTTGCTAGTAACAGTCCATCTAATTGAGGATGAGATGTGCAACGGCCTATTTATATTTTCATCTCCCTGCTCATCCTCAGGTTATGTTGTTCTCTGTGAAGTAATTAGATAAGACTAATTATTTCACTGCTCTGATCCATCTAACCAAGCACCTCCCTCCTTATCCATTCACTCCTCAGTCAGCAACATTTAAATGCTTCATTCATGCTTTCACGTATTTCATTCATATGTCTGCTGTGTGTTGGTTCTCTCCTCCTGCTGTGTGTTAATCCTCTCTGTTCATTCTGCGCCTGCCTCATCTCCTCCCTCTCATCTCCTCTCTCTCCACCTCGTTGTCACTTTCTCTCGTTATGCATGGACCCCTCCCCCTCTGCTCCCAGCCTCCCTGCTTCCTCTCCATTGGGTGGTGCGTGGGGTGATGGTTGTGGTTTCTGTCGGTGATGTCTCCTGAGCGTGCACCGGCTTAATGCTTCAGAACTATGTAGAAGCTCGCTAGATGGCTAGATGGCTAGATAGATAGATAGATAGATAGATAGATAGATAGATAGATAGATAGATAGATAGATAGATAGATAGATAGATAGATAGATAGATAGATAGATAGATAGATAGAATAGCCATGGAATGTCTGTGAGATGTGGACTGCTGACTGCTGGTGGACACACCAAAGCAAACCCTGGTTTCTCCAAGTCAACATCTAAAGGTTTGTGTAAAGGACCAGAGCATAGACCTATCCTTTTGGGATAAGACTACTACCTGCAACTGAGGTGAGTGCATGATAACATAAATGTTTCACTTTATTATCGAGTAACATTAAGGGACTTCTCATCTACAGTGGCATGTGCATGCTGTGGTTATACTGCTATAATCATTTGCAACACCTAAATAATAGTAAATAATAGCTAATAATTGCTGCCTCTTATGCTAATAAAAATAATAATTTAAAAATCACTGCATGCAGAACTCCTTCAGTTCCTCTGCTGCAGAACGTAGGGTTTGCTACTACATGAAACAGCATCGCGGTCCTATTGGTGAGAACATGTTCCAATGAGGAACACTGATTGGTGGCTGCAGCTGTCCGTCGTGCAGAAGGGCGTGTTCCTGGAGTGGCTAAGAGGTCATATGATCTGCACATACAGACACCCTGGAAGTGCTGTTTTCTAGTGTGCTTGCTTAGGTGTGGTTCATAGAGGATGGGGAGGTGGACGCAGGGACAAGGATGCAGGGTTTAGCTTTGGATGTGCAGGTGGTCCTGATGGGACTATTGTTTTTACACATAGCACAGCGTTAGCCAGTTGCCTGCAATCAACAGCAACCTAGTAGCACCACAAACAGGCAAAGAGGCTAAATGACACAATTGTTACATTTACTATTTATATATATTGATCCAAGTTAAATAAAAAACTATAAAGGGTATAAAATATACAGAGAAAAACATAATCCATACATAGGACGTCACAAGGCACTAAGCTGAGACACGGTCATTCAGCGCTAACACTGATCATATGACCCTGGTTAGGCCTGAGCTATTAGAGAGAGAGAGGGAGACGACGAGAAGAACAATGCGTCAGGAAAAACAACATGACAGTGCTATTAATGCAGTTCGCTGTAGCCTCCCTGTAAGCGGTGGCTGTAATGGATCTCACACAGTAGAGCTGATGTAATTTGGGGCTTGTGCATCCATCCTGCGGGGAGGTGGAGGCCAAGCTGGAGCCATTCCTCACAAGGCGCTGCTCAGAGACAAGGTAGGAAGACGCCAGCCTCAGCGGTGGGCGTCTGGCTGGACGGGAGAGGCTTTGAGCTGTTCAGGCACCTGATGAACATGAGGTCTGGACACGGGATGAGAAGAAGTCTGACTTTGGGAGAGGCAGCGTAGGGACGAGGCCTTAAGTCTGTAAAATACGTGTCAGCTGCCATTTTGTTCGTTTGTGATGGCGAATAGTTCAGAAGACTGGGTAGTAAAGCTTTAATGTATCATTGAGTGGGACCTGCCATGAAGTTGCTCCTTAACCGGCTCATCTTTTGCAGGTGCCTCAGTCCACACCCTGAACCTGTGTTCAGGCAGGAGAGCGGGGAGTCATAGTCGGGCATGTGATCGTATTCCATCACAACACTACAGGACTCGTCAGAATCTGCTTTATCGTTCTTGCACCCAGACAGTGGGCAGAGGAGGGTCCCATTCGCCATGTACTCGCCTCAGAGTCTACACCGCTGGGGCATCACTCACAGCGAGAGCATGGAGCGTCTGGCTTACAGCCAAGGTAGGCGCACAGAGACTACTCCCAACCATTTGCTGTACGGCCACTGTTGTCCCTCTGAATTTAATTACATTCTGTTTCATCTCAATTGACCGAGTTTCCTCTGTGGGTTCTATATTGAACTTTAAGTGAAGTTGTGGTGAGAGCTTTCGAACGATTACGGGTCCAACTACAAAATCTGTATTTGACCTGACCACTGTTCTGAGATGGCCATAGTTTATAAATATAGTTATCCTTTCAACTGGTCAGAATGATCCTAGAATATTACTTTATTAGAGTATTTCAATTTGATATTGTTCTTCTGATCTGAGCCCAAAGGAATATTGTTGTATTTCTCTATATTTGCTATTGTTGTTGATGTAGATTAATTCTCTATTATATTTCGGTCTGCTTCATTTTAAAGAGTGACTATAACACACAATTTGCAGTGGCGCATTGTTAATTCGACCGACACTGTTATTCCCTCCTCCGCCAGCAGGGGGCGGCACCTCGGCCACAGAGCGGCGGCTGGAGCCATTACGTAGTGCTGCCTTTGTGTGTACTGTGAGCCGTGTGACACCGCCCCTCCGGACGGTGCAGCCGCGCTGTCAGAAGCCAGCTCTCGGTTAGATGTGCTGGCTGTAAACAACATCTCTGCAGCACCATGTTGTTCGGAAAACGCACGTTCGCCGCGCAGCATTTTTCCGCCCGGTCGCCGCCGGTGCCGCGGGTCAGCATGTAGAACGACGCTCATCGACACGCTTTGCAGTCCGTGAACGCTACGACGGCAGCGGTTGGTTTTCCGTGGACACGCACGCGACCTGTCATTGATTTGGAGGGTGGCATTACAGGTGTTTCTGTACCGCGGCCGTGACAATGGTCGCCGGCTGAATTGTGCTAGCTTGCTAACGGCTAACGAATCGTGCGACTAGCGGTTATCGCCGCGTTCTCCGAGCGGCGCGTGAACATGGCTTCGGCCGCGGACCACGACCTGGCGCTGTCCGAAGCCGACGGCAGCAAGGAGAAGGGCCAGGTGTTTGGGATCCTGAGGCTGCAGGAGGAGAGATGTGGCGCCGGGGATAAGGCTGGCAGCACGGCGAGGAGCGGAGGCGGGGGAGACGGGCGATGGCAGGCTCCCATCTTCGCCCTCGCCAGGAAAGCATCCGAGACCATTTCAGGGAGCATTCACGTCCTGCCCAAAGTGTCGGACGACAGGGCGTCTCTGCCGGGGGACTGGACCGTCCACGGTAGAGTATGATCAGCATCGTTGGATACAAGGATGCTGTTTTAAGACGTTAAACATTCAGAGACGATGGGTTGCTATTTGACACACACGGTCCATGTTTCCAGCAGCGGGTGTAGTTGATTTAACGGTGTAACGACCACATTCCTGTCCGCAGCCAATTGATTTTTCATCCTTGATGCTTTCACGGTTCGTCCTCAGTGGTGTTGCCATAACTCTTGCCTGCAGCATCGTCTTCACTGTTGCAAATAGAGGAACGACTTCCTTTCTGTGGGTTAACATCCTGGTGGTGGTGAGCACTTGACTCCAGGAACTAAATGCTGGTAGTGCTGCAGCCAGTGACCATTTTCCTGATTCTTATTTTATCCTGGGAGATTAATTAGTATTCAATTCTATTTTGTCTCATTCACTATGCTGGATCACTGGTACATTGATGTTCAGTGTTTGTTCATTATCCTGCTGCCAGACTACCGGTGTCCATCATCCACATCCATTTGCTTCATTTGTCTGTCTGTATCTGGATCTAAAATCCAGATTATTGTGTTGTCGATTTTCTCCTAGTACGAGCAGAAGTCACATGATTCAGGCCCACGACGGCTTGATGCTTTTTCTCCTAGTATTTTTAAACTCTGCTGCCTGAAGGCAACTAACAGTCATGCTTCACCGCAGAAAACCATGTCAGGTGGTTCCCAGCTGATGCTAATAAAGCTCTTTTGACATTGCTGGGCAACATCACTACACGTTAACACCTGACACTACTCTGTCCTGCTGTTGCCACTCGCTACACATTAACCCAGAAGTCCATGTGAAAAGCAGCAGCATAACCCTAAGGAAGAAAGCAATAAAGCTGTGGTGGATCGTTGAAAATTATGACATTATCAAAGCTGCAGCAATTATCTAAACATGTCTATGCTAAATAATTTTCACTATTTTATTTACATCATACCTATAATAATAGTTCTGATCTGTTAGCGTGCATATAGTGGTCATGAAAAATAATAAAGCAGTAGGAGCTGGTCAACTAGATGTCTTAAAGCTGTGGCTGAGCTACAACGTCTCTCTATCATAGAATAGTGCAGAGTTGCTCATATACAACTGTATTTTATTTACCTATGATCTTAATTTGCCTGTTGCAGCCCTGCGAGACCCCATGGCCATGGAGCGAGCCAACCTGCTCAACATGGCCAAGTTGAGCATTAAAGGGCTGATTGAGTCTGCGCTGAGCTTCGGGCGAACTCTGGACTCGGACTACCCACCACTCCAGCAGTTCTTTGTTGTCATGGAACACTGCCTCAAACACGGCCTCAGAGGTGAGAGGGAGGGAAATCATGGTGTGAGTGCTCTGCTGTGTGTGTTTACATCAGCAAGCCACTGATTTGCTAGGATCACATCAGAACTGCTGGGCCCTGTGTCTCCCTCAGGTGTGTGTTTATCCACACATAACGCTCTCTTCCTGCTTCTGCAGTGAAAAAGTCCTTCCTGGGCTTTAACAAGTCTCTGTGGGGGCCTCTGGAGCTGGTGGAGAAACTGTGTCCTGAAGCAGCAGAGATCTCTGCGTCTGTTCGAGACCTGCCTGGACTAAAGTAAGGATGATGTTCACAGTGTATGTGCTCACACACCATACTGAGCTTCATAAAGGAAGCACCTGAGCGTAATCTACTTTCACTTCACCTTTCCGCTTTGTGCCGCCTCACTTCTGCCTTCTCCCGTTTCCCTACTTCCTTATGCATGTCTGTTCAACAAAAGGACTTTCATGAAGCATCACAAGCAGTTAAAAATTAATCAGAACAGTGCAGCATGTCATTTATGGCATACAGTAGGTCAGGTTGACTAGGCCCACTTTAAAAACAACTTACTGCAAGTGTAACAGTGACCAACAGGCTGGTGAACTACCAGTGCACACACCTGCTGTGCTGCTGCTCCTCTAGTGGCTTTGGGCACAAGGTTTCTGGGTGCATGCTTCACTCGTCTTTCAGTTATCAGTCACAGCAGAGATTCCAGGAAAGGAGTGGAGTGAGTAACTCAAAGGCCACTTCTGACTCAGCAAAATAAGGAACCGTGCTGTTGAATTAGATGGAAAGCGGAGTCCGTTTCCTTTGGTGGTGCTGAGTCAGACCAACAGCGCCGTAGTAGAGCAGTGTGTTTGCAGACGTAGCTGTTTGGTCTGACAGAAATGAGGAATCCTGTCTCCAGACTAAAGTAAAGAATAATGTTTCCACTGATTTAATAACGCTGTTTGCTGCCTGGTAACGTGCACGTGTGCTTTCCAGGACTCCTCTGGGAAGGGCCAGGGCGTGGCTGCGTCTTGCTCTGATGCAGAAACGACTGGCAGACTATCTGCGATTACTCATCACCAGGAAAGACCTGCTCAGGTAAACCAATGAAGTGTATGCGAGTGGAAAAAGAGTCTCGTTTTGGACAGCGGAGTTTGCGTACAGAAATCACCGTGTGCCTTTTTCACAGTGATTTCTATGAGAACTCGGCGTTGATGCTGGAGGAGGAGGGAGCGGTGATCGTGGGCCTGCTGGTGGGCCTGAACGTCATCGATGCCAACCTGTGTGTCAAAGGCGAGGACCTGGACTCTCAGGTGACCAGCGCCCTTAGACAGAATTTGCATGTGTTTGTGTTAAGCCGGTGGAGAGGAGATGCTGTGGTGTCACATTTCTTCTTCATGGTGGAGACTTTGGCCTGATTCTGAACTCACATCCTGACTAATGCAAACACCCTCACTCTGGTTAAGGACAACATTTGTTTGTTTTAGTGTTTTCACTGAAGTGCCACATCAATGTTCTACTATTAAATCTTGTAACACTGCTTCCCTCAGTGACTGACAGCAGCTACTTTTACCTTCATTCTGTTCAGGTCGGTGTCATCGACTTCTCCATGTACCTGAAAAACGACATTGATGATTACAGGAGTGAAGAGAGGTACAGTCTGTCATTGTCTCTCTGCAGTTTGATACAGTTGGTCTTTTGATACTAATACGATGCTCTGTCTGTTTCCACGGCAACAGGAATAGCCAGATAGCATCCATCTTGGATCAGAAGAACTATGTGGAGGAACTGAACCGACAGCTCAAGTGAGAAATGGAATAGACAATCCCATATCATGTATTCTAAAAAAAATGTTGGCCTGTCCAACATGTTCATATTTTTTTGGTGTAACCAGCTCCACTGTCCAAGGGCTTCAGGGCAGAGTCGACTCTCTGGAAAAGTCCAACTCGAAGCTCATAGAGGAGGTGAGACGAGTGTGAGTCAGATGAGAATGTGTGGGAAACCTGTACAATGTAACCTGCAGTGACTGGTGAGACTAATTGCGTGGTTGTTGGTTTTATTTACAGCTGGCCATAGCCAAGAACAGCATCATCAAACTGCAGGAGGAGAACCAGCAGCTGAGGAGTGAAAACACCCTGATTCTATTGAAGGCACAACAACATCTAGAGGTGCTCAGTGTCGCGCACACACACACACACGCACACACACACACACACACACACACACACACACACACACACACACACACACACACACACACACACACACACACACACACACACACACACACACACACACACACACACACACACACAGTATGGAGCTACAGCTACAAATGGAAATCATGTTATCATCCAGATGCCCATCCTGCTGACACGGTTCCTCTTGGTGTCATCCACACTAGGTAACTCAAGGCGATGTGTCCGTGGAGAGAGACACATACAAACAGTCCCGCCAGGGCCTGGATGAGATGTACAATGAGGCCCGGAGGCAGCTGAAGGAGGAGTGCCAGCTCCGACAGGTCTCACCGTAACTGCCTGTGCATTAAATTGCCTGTGGAGAGGTGACTATGTAGTAACAGCTGGTGTGTATGTGCTTGTGTTTTAGGACGTGGAGAACGAGTTAGTAGTGCAGGTGTCGATGAAACAGGAAATGGAACTGGCCATGAAACTTCTGGAAAAAGACATTCACGAAAAGCAGGTCAGCAGACGTAGTTTACGTTTCCTCCATTATCTGTCAGCAGCAGGTCGGTGATCAGATCAGATTAGAACAAGACAAACATGGTGGAAATGGAAAAGGTTTGCAGTGGAAACATTTCATATTCATGAATTAATGTCATTTACCAAATGAGGCAGTGTTCTGCCACTGGCTGGACTAAACCCATAGACCACATAAACACCACGGGTCGACATTCGTAGCCAAGCTGTGACATACAGCAGCTTCAAACCAACGTAAGCGTTGGCTAACTTGACCCGTTAGGTGAACATGTGTATGCCTGTAGACCTTACTGTGTGGAGTGCCATGGTGGTGAATTTCAGCACTGATATCATGTGTATATTTGTGTGATGCAGTTTTTCTGTTTTCATTTGTGTAGTTTTTACGTGGAAACACAACTAAACCCCCAAACCTAGTCCTATTGTTGTTATAAGCTTGTATTCAGATTCCATCTGGTTTAAACTTAAACTATCTACTGTATACGAAGTATACAGTATACTGTATACTGTATATATATACTGTATACGAAGTATACAGTAGATATATAAGTCATTCGCTGAAGCAACTAACATTCTTTGATGTAAATCACAGGACACACTGATCGGACTGAGACAGCAGCTGGATGAAGTCAAAGCCATCAATGTAGAAATGTACCAGAAAATGCAGGTAGAGACACAAACGCACTCAGATCCAAGATAAAGAATGACGACAGCGTTTTCCCATCACTGCTGCTCATCACAGCCAGTAATTCTCATTCCTCAGTCATCTGATGAAGAGATGAAAAAGAAGAACGATGTGATCAGTCGCCTGGAGGAGAAGACCAATCAGATCACCGCCACCATGAAGCAGCTGGAGCAAAGGTGAGATCCGCTGCCCGGAAGAGATGTCCCTGTGTCCCCTCAGTGCACTCAGCTACACTTAAACCACAGATTAGACCAGATAACCCGTAAAAGCTGGCATGATGTATTCCTGAGTGAGTAATTCAGATTTTAGTTAAAGAGAAACTGGAGAAATCGTCCTCATCTCTGCTCAGGGTTTCCACTTGGAAACTAGGAATTCTCATCTCAGATCTCGCTTCTATCTCTGCTACGAAACAAAAGCATAGAACAAAAGCTCACTGAAGGATTTGACATCTCTGTGACATAGAAGCAGTGGATGTTATTGTTGAGCCTGTCATCTACTGAGCTGAGTCCCACGCTTTCTCTTATTACTTAGTTACTCGTTGTCATGGCTGTTGCTCCCTCTGACTTTCTCTACATTCACGTAATGATAACATCATTACATTCATTCCTCTGGAATCTAATGAACAGAGAAGCTGCTCGGTCAATTAGCGCTGACAGCAGACTGTAGTCTTACAGTCCCTCCCCTCATGGCTCTATTGATTATAAGGCTCTGCTTCCTTGTGGAAACCCTGGCGTCTGATAATAACACACCCTGCATTATTCATGCATGAGACCTTCTCTCAGCCCGTGTAGTAAAGCTCCACCTCTGCATTCACGAACACCTTCAAGCGCTTCTCATCCTCCTGTCCACACAGACCTGCCCTTCCCTCTTTTTCCACTTGGTTTAAGTCTGTTTCATCCTCCGTGTGATTGGCTGTGAATGTTTCCGCTGCTCTGAGGGTTCACGTAGGCTGCTAGGACACAGACCTCGGTTCTGCTCGTTGTTTTGAGGGACTTGAAGGTGACACGCATCAGAGCCAGGGTTTAACAACTGATGTTATTACTGTGACTGGAGCAGCTGCTGTAGGTGCTGCTGTAAAGTTGCAGCTTTTATCCAGGTTTCGCTTCATCTCAGTGCACACTTCACCTAAAATGTCCTGCTCTAGATGCATTCATCTGTCTGTCCACGTTGTCTCCCCGCTTCTCCTCCACACCAGTCACTCATACGCTTCCTGTCAAAGGGAATATTATCCTGGCTGTAGAGGATCTGGAAGCCTCAAATCAGATTTGTGCATTTTAAAGCCTTTCATTTACACTTCCTGCTGTGCTTGTGATGTTACAGTTCAAACGAGGACCACTTAGAATAATGATGTATTGACGTCCTTTCTTCCTTCCTTCCTTCCTTCCTTTCACCTTCTTTCTTCCCCTCTGTTTGTGTCTTTTATCCCATTCTCCCATTCACCTGTTTTGCTTCCTTATAACCTCCATGTTTCATTTCACTTCATTCTGATTTTGTGATTTTTTTTTTTATCCCTGCTCCTTCGTGCAGTGATAAGGATCTGCTAAGTCAGACCAGAACACTGGCTATGTCATTTGTCAAGTGTGCCAGCACAGACACAGAGCACCAGTACAAGCTAGTTAAGGACATCTCCTTCTGAGGACAGACGCGCACACGCAGGCTCACGATTGCTTACGACTCAGTCAATTCATGGACTTACTTAACTTAAAGGAACATTCCTGTTGTTTTTGCACACAATAATCAGAGGGTCACTGGCCAGAGGGCAAAAACAGAACCAGGTGAAACAGGAGTGATTTTGGTTCAGCTACTGAAACACAAACAGCAGCGCGATCACTGGGTTCACCTCATGTTTTAAGATGCTTCGTTTATTATTATTATCATATTACATACATTATTATACCTGCTACACCTTAGTGACACCCTGAAAGTCTGTTGAAGTTAAAGTGTAACTAAACGGTGGCTGTCCTTCACATCCACTTAGAACGTGTGCAAACATTGTCCTCCAACCATATAAACTGATTGATGTTTCCAAAAATGAGATTTTAAATGTCTCCTCCAGTTTAAACGTAAATACACCAATAAATCATCAATTTGATTTCATAATTTTAAAAGGCAAACCTGTCCTGTTTACATTATTTATTATTTCTGTATGACCGGGCGTGGAAGTAAAAGCTCATGCCCTTAAACAGAGAAATTCCAGCTCCTTTACCCCCTTCTCACTGTGTACAGCCCTAAGTGAGCACCTCTGCACAGTGCTCACCTTGGTGTTTGCACCAGACGGGCACCTGCTTTAGCTTCTTTAGCTTCTTCAAACACAAACATGAAACTCAGCCTAAACAAAGTGACTCTGATGCTGAAGTTGATGACAGTCAGCCAGTGACATTTGTTACAGACGTTTTGTTTTTGTCGTCAGTTTGCTCTGCCTGTGTCGCACCTCCCGCCTCCAACTGTCTGTGCCAGGAAGCAGTAATTGATTTTGGACTTTCTCGAAAATATGTGTGATATTATAAAATGATATACACACGCTGTATTGTGGGATTATAAGGAGAACATAGTGTAGATCCACTGCATTTTTGAAGACATTTACTATAAACGTCACACTGCATATTTAGAAAGTTGAAAGTTGCAGCAGCGTTTGTGCACCGTACTTTACAAAGTGAGTGGTTTCGGACACAGCACTTCTCTTTATTGCTCTATGTCCTTAAATCTGATAATTGTAAGGTTGAGTCAGGTGTAGTTCAAGTCAACGGCTCAACAGGGGCCAGACGCTTCAGCTCATTTATTGTTTCCCCAGAACAAACCTCTGAGCCCACACACAGCTGTGAACCTCTGGAGCTTCAGTTAAGGGAACCTGAATGTGTTGTGTTTTGTCTTGGCATACATGTTGACCTTTGTGATATATCAGGAAGTAATAACTATCTACTCTAACTACACCTTCATAGTACTGTAACGACTACAAATTTGTATAGAAGAATAAAAACTCTAAAAGTACAACTGTTGAATACCCACAACTACTGTCTTTCACCACCGTGATAAATAAAGTTAGATGTTTTGAAAGTGTTGGGTGTAGATTGGGTTTTTGGTCACATTCCCAGTGCTGCTCATATTTAAAGACTAGAGCTCAGCTCAGGGCTGAGTTTAGTGATGCTTGGTTCCAGCCGCCTTAGGACGCTATGATGCTGCTCCTTTAGTTGCTTTGAGGCCACTTGTTTGATTATCCGTCTTTATTTTGGATTTTGCACCTTTTGGTGTTGCTCAATGTTCAGTTTTAAACCCCCACAATTTAATTCTCACCCTCGGTTGCACTCTTAACTTCTTCTTTGTCGGAACCTTGCCAATTACGCCATCTTTCACCTCGGTCGTATTCATTTACCCTCTCAGCAGTCCTTCTTTGTTCCTCCTCTCCCTCTTCCTCTTTTTTTCCCCCAATCATTCCTTTCTCTTGCCCTCAGTTTTTTCTCTCCATGGTCCTGAGTTTGTCCCTGGTTATAATGGTGCAGATTACAGGAGGCAGAGCGGCACCGCACCTCGGCCGAGGAGGGAACCAGACGCTTCAAGTTGGACTTTGCCAACAAGGCGGACAGCCTGCAGCGGCAGATCGAACACAGAGAAAAGCAGCTGTAAGAGCACCCCACCAAAGACAGACTAATTGGTAGAGCCGTGCATACACATGCTTTAGTCGAAGTGTGCTCATTAATACTGACAGTATTTGATTGAGGTGTCAAACAGTGTTATTGGCAGTGCATGCAAACATTTGCTGTGTTCCTGTAGCCAGCAGTTGGATACAGACCTGAAGATCGAGAGGGAGTGGAGTCAGACATTACAAAGTGATCTAGACAGACAGAGAGAAAACGTGGCTCAGCTGAGCACGGAGGCCCTGCAGATCAACGGACTCAAAAAGGTCAGGATGGAGAGAAAGACAATGCAGTGTACATTGCATCATGCTGGATCTGAACCAGGTCTACGCTTTGCATTTTAATGTGTTTCCAGGAGTTCCATCGTCTCCAGGATGAAAATATTCAGCTGAAGATGATCTGTGAAGACCAGGAGCGAGCTCTCGAGGAACTGGGCTCCAAACTAAGCGAGTATGTTTGCTTCTCAAGCTTTGAGGTGCTCTATAAGGATAAAGAGCATAGACAGTCTTAACCCAAATACCACAGTATGATTTTCATAACTGATTAACTAGTTTCAGAATGTAGAAACAGGTCAGATTTTGATTCAAAGGTAAAGAGGCTTTCTAATTTTGGACAGTTTTTAATAAACAGAATAAAGCAATGACACACTTCTTTTTGTTGATAGATCCAAACTCAAGATTGAGGACATCAAAGAAGCCAACAAAGCTCTTCAGGTAAAGCAGCACTGAAACAGGGCAGAACACAGCATGATGCATATGCTGAGTGGGACCTGTGATGTGTAGAGATGGAGAAATGCTGCCTGACTGATGCTGGATTTCAGCTGACATGACACCACTAAGACACATATATACTGTGTGCAGCGTTATAGTGCCTTAAAGATGTGGCGTGTTTTTAATGTGTAGTATGTGATGGAAACATGCGTCATAGTATAGTATGTAGTAATAAAAAAGTCATAGTATAGTATATTGCTAAAAAACATCATAGTTTAGTATATAATAAAATAGGTCATAGTATAGTATTTAGTAAAAAAGTCATTACATAGTATGTGATTAAAATAAAGTCATATGTATGTGTTTAAAAAAAGGAGACCCTGCTTAAAGCATGTTGAGATCAGGCAGCAGTTCTGGGCTGCTCCATCTGTAGTCTAGTCTCTGATGGGTATGACTTTACTGTATCTAACATGGACGTTGTTTCAGGGTGGGCAGGTTTGGTTGAAGGACAAGGACGCCAGCCACTGTAAGCTCTGTGAGAAGGAGTTCTCCATTTCAAGACGAAAGGTCAGTTGTATGAACCGTTTTCCCAGAAAGAGTCACAACCAAACCATATTTGTCATATTGATGATTCACATCCTTACTTTTTCCTGATTTTTATGGTTTAAGCTATAAGCAGCAAATTAACACAAAAACACAACAATCCTTTTCAACACAATGAGTAAAGCATAAATAAGAATAAACATTATAACAAACAATGAATTAAAAACCTTTTGACAAAATAATCCAATATGGAAAAATAAATCTAGAGAAAATTTGGCATCTACATATAGAATTAAAGACAAACAGAGCAGCAGAAGACCGCTGTTTATTTTAGGAAAATGAATGACATACAGTCATTTTGGCAAATGGATTGTGCAGCACTCACCTGGGACTTAAAAAAGGGTTGTGCATCATTCTTTTCATAAAGATTTAAGTAGTAATTTTGAAAAATTCCAGTAGCTGGTTATTAAAGAAGCATTTTATGTCTGTTATTATAACAACAGCAATAGTATTTTGGTGTATATCTCGCCACTTATTCACACACTTATTCTCTGTCTTCAGCACCACTGTAGAAACTGTGGAGAGATTTTCTGCAACAGCTGCTCTGACAATGAGCTTCCTCTGCCTGCCTCACCCAAACCAGTCAGAGTCTGTGACACCTGCCACGGCCTCCTCCTCCAGAGATGCTCCTCCAACCCAACATAGGTGTCAGGACGACTCCCATCCATCAGAGATCACCCTCCTAACAACTTTAAGATGTACTGAAAGTGAAACTTCACCAACTGTGACGAGCTGCAACGGCTAAATGCAGCTCGACCAAACATTTAGTTAGTACTAATGTATGCACCAAGCCTCGAACTGTAAACAGCCAAACAGGTGAGATTATAGAATTTATACATGCAGCAGTCTATGGCGTGCTTGTTCCTGTTGTTGAGTCGGATGCAGCACCACAGTGTAACAACAGTGGACTTTGTACCTGCCATGGTCAGAGGTGTTCACACCGAGGTAGCATTAAATTATACAACACCGGGTCAGACATCCTGCGTGCTGAGACACAGTTAGTTTTCAGCTGGTTGATCTCTGCTGAAACAGGCATCAGGCAAGTTCCCCAAAGTCTGTGTCCAAGAAACTGAAACAGTGTCAAGAAACAGCGTTTGTGCCATTTGTGCCTGTTCAATGCGACAAATAAATCACGTACTTGTGCTTCTTGTGTTGCCAAAACAAGCTCTGCATTTTTAGAAGTATTACATAATTCAAAGTAGCAACACTAGAGCAAGTAGAGACGAGCTAGTGATTTAAGCCAGCGGTGCGAGTAGCAACAGATGACATCATGGCGTTTGATAGGTGAATTAAATTAAATGAAAGACTTCCTGTCTGACTGGCTCTGGAACCACTTCTGTGACAAGTATCAGTCAACAAAGCCACAAAGTGTTTGTAACTATACTGCCTGTGATATAAAACCATTTGAGAGTATTTATATTTTATGCATGTTAATATTTCAGAGGACTAATGCGTAGATGAAGAACCACATTTTACTGCTGCTCTCTTACAGAGAGGCAATGTTTGAGACGCTAAACTATGTTTTTTATATACATATAAATCAACAATGAGATGTTTGTCTAACTAATGCTCATGATGCTGAAAGTTAGTTTCCAGGGATGGATTATGTGAAGTTCCTCTGCACAATTCTTTTGTACTTAAATGTTTACAAAATGTGATCCTCCCGAACAGACCTGGTGTGTTAAAGTGCTATAATATTTAAACTATTACAAGTGCATCGTATTGTTAAATACTACAAGCAGATATTTCTGAGCTGCACCAGGGCTGAATTGATTTGTAGTCTTTCCTCTGTTCCAGCTTTTATTGGGACGTGTACAGAGTTGTATATACATAATGTTCATAATCACTGTGGCCCCTTAGCTTCCTGAATCCCACCAGTTTAATATTACTCCATTGCCAACAGTACGTTGCCTTGGCTGTGTAGCATTTTATGATTAAACCAAGCTACAAAACATTTACTGTCTTTTCTCTTGTTTTCACTTGCCCAACTGGAAAATGAAACTTCATGCACAACGTCAAAGTCAGAAGGAGAATTAAATATAAAATTTATTAGGCAAAATGTACAGCTGCATAAGCTATCTTACAGCTCAAATATAGACTTTATTTTACTTCCACTCTGAGAGTAGAATAGAATATTTGACTTGGTTTTAAATTTTGTAATGAACTGTGAAAACATTCATAAAAAACACACAGGCTCACATTTGTCCCCACCTTTTAAAAGCAGGAAAGCTGACCTGGAATCTGCCATATGAGCGCTCACTTAAATGTTTGCTATACATGAGGGCATAGGCTGGAAGATATAAAGATAAACCTCAACCCACCGAACAAAAGTTTTAATATGCTTAAAAAACGTAATAGAATAATATTAATGTTATAATGTTTCGTCGTCACTTGTCAGAACGTCTTAAGGAGAGTTGTTGACTTTGGTAAGTTCTAAGCAAAACAGTGCTATAATTCAAAGTATCAAAAACGTTTTTCTAGTTGTTAGGTTTATATCTCCTGTCAACAGCAGGATGTGTAACAAGATGAACTGACGTGCTTCAAAATACAGTCACTAAAAATGTACTTTTCATCAGAACCATCAACTCCTAAAATACATCATCCAACCACTTTCAAAATAACAAAAGATCTCTGGTACGATTCATCAACACGTTCAGCACCAACAGAATGGTCATGTTTTGTTCTTCATATGCTTCTAGAAATGGTGCAGTACCAGCTTGTCAAAGTGACATTTGGTCTTTTGTAGTTTAGAGGAGAAGATGTGATAAAAACGACAGGCCTTACAGCGCAACTTCAGCTTTCCTGCTTATAAACTGACTAAGTGTGGCCTAAAGAGACGCTGAACAGTGGGATGATTCTCAGTATGCGCCACGCAGCCCGCTGCTCCGTGAGCCGCCGCCACCTCCTGAGGTGCTGTAGTAACCACTGCTGCTGCCACGGCCTGAAAGAACACAAGGCAGCAAAGACGGGACATCATCACCATCTACAGCAGCTGGACCATAACAATCATGATAATGCAAAGGATTTGTCAAACTTGACAGGAAAAATGATAAAAACTCACTCGTGTCTGTTGAGCCACTGGCTGTTGAGTTTAGGAACAGCTCAATGTAGCGATGTTCTGTAGAGAAATTATTCCATCATTCATCTTTTAGAAGAACAAATTTGTGACTACTTGTTACTATCAGACGTTCACAGCTAATATTCATTCTAAACGTGCTTGATTTTCAGCTAAATGTTCGTAGCAGGTAGTAATGTGTGAATGTGGTGTCGCACGGGCCAAAGTGAGAACAGGCTGAATGAAGGAGCGACTACATACGCATGTGATTCTTGTCTTTGGACATGGCCGCCACAGCATCTTCATGGGAGCGAAACTCCACGTCTGCCTCTCCAGTCGACTTGCCGTTAGGAGCCATGTCAATATGGACCCTCATCGGATTTATAGGAGAGAAGAACTACATTGGAAAAAATAAAAAATAAAAAAACATCTTTACACAGATGATGCCTGCAAGACACTAATGCCACAAAGCTGGCTGTCAATGCTCAGTTTCCTGACCAACAGTATGAACATACACAGGTCTAAAGAAAATTTATCAATGATCACATTTGTAATAATAATAATAATAATAATGAAGTTGTTCACTAACTTCATGAGCCTCGTGTTTGTGGATACTGAAAACAAAGAAGTGTTTAGACCTGCGCATACGCTGCTTGGGACTGTGTTCTTACCTTAGCAATGTCTCCCTCTGTAGCACGGAAAGGTAAACCTCTCATATGGACAAAATGGCCGCTGTGAAAACCTGAGCCACCGTCGCTCTGAGTGCTGTAACTGTGGCTTCCCATGCCTGAGCCAAAACACAATCACATCAACATATGAGAAACCTGCAGTTGTGTTCTCAAGTTTTCTTCTGTTCAATAATAAACTTAAACCTGATTTTATTGTTGTTACTATAAAACAATTTTGAAGTGATTTTAAAAGCCATAACATGTGTTCCACTGATTTTATCTTTACACTGTAACACACATATTACATACATTTAATTCTAGATCTGTTTCTACTTCAGTAGAGTCAACTTATAAAAACATATATTAGCTGCAAGAAATTATAGATACTAAGGATACATTTAAAATCATAAACACTGTTTTCTTCTTTGAATTATGACAATTTTTATAGCAGAGTTTTTATGGAAAAAAAGGTATGACAATAAAGTAAAATCGCTCAGGGATTTTTCTTTTTTTTTTTATAAAAATGCATATACAAATACTAGAACAGCTAGAAATACCCACTGAATTCAGCTCTCTGTGCTGAATTCAGTGCTGAGTCTTTAGGGAGTGCATATTATGACTGATAAGAAAACAGACACTGTCTAATGTTCACCCCGGGCCCAGATGTCAGACTCTGAAGGGAAAATAAGGTTTGGACTTTACCTCGTCCACCCCTCTCTCCTCTTACTCGCTCATCAAACACATCGTTGCCAAAACAGTAGTTGCTGAAACCATTGTAGTTGTCGAAGCCACTGTAGCCTAAAGACACCAACACAGAAAAGTCAATTGTCACTTAACATGCATACAAAACATACCTGGGAGGCATTTTTAAAAGCAACGATCTGTAGTGTTTGTGTTATTTATAGTCTGACCAGTGCTAATAAGTTAAAGTTAATTCATCTTTTAAAAAGGCAAGATCAAATCAAAATTTTATGAACTAAATTTCAGGAACCAAATATAATAAGTTACCTCCTCCATAGCCTCCTCCTCCACTTCTCATGCTGTCCATCAGTGCACCACTGCGTCCAGGCCCAGGACCAAAGAACCCTCCTCTGGGTCCTCCCATTACAGGCCTATCGTAGGGACCCGGCCTCTGGCCTCCCATACCACGGCGGGGAAGCTCGTAATAGGCTCTGATCTCATTACGACTGCTTTTAAAAATCTCTATGTACCTGCAATACGAGAGGCCCGAAGGATGTGGACAATAGAAGAGAGGGGTTAAGATGCGGAAATGGCTCTGCTCGGGTTGCACACAGAGGTTTGATTTAAAGTGAGAGAAAATAAACACAAAAATCAAACGTACTAAAGGGTAATCTAAGTGGTTTTAACCTGGGTTTAGGGCTGCGGTAGATTTTTACACCAACATCACCTTTGCCTTCTGGCATTTAAGCAAATCCTTACAGGGTCTTCATGTGTGGTACTGATTGATGCAGAGACTGCCTTTCTTCTGCTGTACATCTATGTTTAATCCCATATTCTGCAGTAAATTGCTAAATGTATTAAAGGGTATGAAGAGACTGCCTACAAATTATTTAATACACCCCAATAAAATGAAATATAACACCAAGATCATAAAGGACTACCTGTCTAAGGCAGAAACATACTCTTACATCCCAATATCTAAGTCACCATAATTAGAATGAACATTTCCAACTAAATCACATTATTAACATTTTCATACATATTACATTCCCCCACAATGATTTTGTCATTGTTTAAACATAATTATTCTAGCAGACCAACACCATTCTTATCATTTAAGAGAATAGATCCCATCCCAATAAAGGCATAATTAATCCAATATGGCCACCCATCACATCTTACAGTAGAAGCCCAACCCAGTCCAGCCCGTCCCTTTCCCGTCTGTCCCACCTGTGCCCTATTCTTTCCTTGTGTTTCCCCAGAGCCTTTTCTGCTATCTCCTTTGAAGCAAACTGCACGAAGGCTTCCCCTGTGCTCCTCCCCTGGTAGTCCACTGGCAGAGTAATCCCATTTGGCACGATTCTCAACCCTTCAACCCAAGCACACAAATACAGGTCGGTAGGTAGACTGATATAAATTGGATAGAACAACACCCACTGCATCACTGGAGCTTTCAGGATTAATGTACATCATTTACAGCGAATCACCAGCTGTAATATCTAATTGCGCAGCAGAAAGGTGCATCTGAGAAAAATGTATTTACTCTGATGAGGGGCTCAGCAGGGGAATAAAACAAATACTGGCCTGGAGTCAGTGAAGGAAAAGGACAAGTAAACTACAGAATTAAGAATGTACATAACTGCTCCAATTGCTTTTTTTATTTTATTGGTGTGGGACAATTATAATAATTAACTGGTGATCACCCCAGTATGTCACTAAGTAGAATTAGTGTACTGACTCCAGATCAGTTAGAAATCAGACCTCCCTCACTAAACCTGCCCAGTCCATGCTTTCAGCTGTTACCCTTTAAAAGACATGATAAGAAAAGGTAATGAAGTTTAAAACATGCTAAGCAAACGACTGATACTAAACATGATAGAAGAAGACGCATGTTAAATATTTAATTAAAAGGGGAGTCCAATATTAACAGTGTGACACTATAGTGAGCAATATAGATTAGGGACATGACATGTAGATCTTCCTATTCATGTACATTACTTGTTACTTTCCATCGATGTTGAACAGGCCAGAAACTGGAGGCCTTTCTATGAGATGATTAATGATTTTCTAAACTTTGAATATAACACTTTGTTCATCTAATTTTACTTTTATACTTTTGAGTACCTCATGATGTTCAATACAGGGCTACACTTATGGCCCATGTTTCATTACACATTACTTGTTGAGTGGTGTTGTATCATCCGATTGTCTTGTGCAATCCTCCAGTTCACATAATTGTCACATCAAAAAATTTCAGCAATTACAAATTAAAGCCTGAGCGTTTATTTACCTGAAAAGAACTGAACAATCTCTTCCTTGCTGCAGCCAAACGGCAGGCCTCTAAGTCTCAGCATGCAGCCACTGCAGCTGTCATAGTCAGCGGGACCATTACGCTTCAGCACCCAGTCCATTTCACTGCAGTTTGACTTGAAAACTGACGATTTAGACAAACAGAGATGGACATAACGTAAACACATTTATTCTTACAATACCCTATTTTTATCACAGAATTAACACATTTTACATAAACAAGAAACATACATTTTACAATATAGAAACAAGAAAATGTAATAATACCAGATAATGTGCAGAATAGGACAAACACTCTTACTTACCCTCTATGTATCGGTGTCCCATGTATTTACGATCCTTGGAAAGGGCATTTTTGAAATCCTCTGCAGTTTTCAACTCAATAAATGCTTCTCCACTGGGACGGCCTTCTTTGGAGTAGGTGAAACACACTCCATTCACTTTCCCAACAATGTCACAGTCTGAAAATAAGTGACATTGATTTCCTTAAAATGATGCACACTCAAATTAATAAAATTAAACACCAGAAAAATTGTGAAAACAAAGCAAAACAATCTGCAGAAGGACAGACACTATATTAAATAATCACTTCTAAAAAAATAGCAACCACGTGCACGTCTATTCTCACCAGAGAAGAAACTGGCCACCTCCTCCTGTGTGCAGGACCAGGGTAGTCCTCTGATCCGGACCACGTAACCCTCTTCACTCAACGACATCCTCACTGGCACAAAGAGCAAGCGATTAAATTACCGTGTCACCAGCTCCTTTAAATAGCGCATATGAAAGGATCGCGACCCTTAAACAATGCTGAGCTTCTAGTTACTCCTGATCAAGTTCCGGTCTCAACTAAGCACAAAACGTTCCGTGCATTACATTAGCAAATATGTTCAATTATCAAGTTACTTAAAAAACGCTTTCATAGTCTCGCATTGATTAACGCAGTGCTCCTCTCGTTTGTGGTCGTCATAACAGAAATAAATGCATAATTACTGCAGGAATCCATGCACACCGCTGTCAGGGACGACTCAACAGTGTACCCTCCGGGCAACGAAGTAAACCCAGACATAGCTAACACTAGTGTGCCCCGTATCCATCACAAACCTCCTATGTATTAGCTTCTAATGAGAAATGAATATTAATACAAAGTTAACGCAGCTGTCGCCGCAGTTTGGAGCGACAACGTTTGTAAATGTTACTTCCTCCTTCTAACTGTGTCACAAACTCTTGGCTAAACCAGTAGGTTTCCACTTACACTCACCAATACCCCTTAAAACATATTCTTTACACGTTAGCTATACTTTACCAAAGGCGCTTCTTTGGAATTCGACGAGTATCTGTATTGCAATATAACTGATTAGCTAGCTAGTAAAGCTAGCCCCTCTGTACTGCGAGTCTGACGTGCTAGCGTTAGCTTAATGTCGTTAGCAGTTAGCAGGCTAACTGTAGGACAATGACAGCGGTCAAACGTGCATGGCAAACTTGTTTCATTCGTAGCGGCTCTACGCGGCTGCCGATACCGAAACTGTGTACCCGGTTAGAAATGTCCAAACGCCAGCGAAGAATGTCTAAAAACGGTCAAAATATCTCACAATCGCGTCTCGTCCCCGGTCTCCGGCTCCTGTCCAGAGCTTCAGGTGACACCGCCAACAAACTCGCTCAGGTATGTTATCGCGAGACTTCGACTTGCAACGATAACTCTTCAATTATTAACAATTACTAAAACAGCAAAGAAAACGTCATTGATACGCGGTATCGTAGTATCTTAGATAAAATAGATTGATTTACTTGTTATAAATGAATGAGCAGTGTAATATATTAATATAGGTCATGCTATAAACCTATTCTTCTACTTTAGACTTCAGCTTTACTACTACACAGATAAATGCTGTGTTTTACTAATTTGACAACTTTACTTACTACTTTCCATAAACAAATTATTTGTCAACCAAGAAATTAAGTAGTTTTAATGAACCAACCGGTTGGCAGTGCAAAAAGTGATTATTAATGCCTACTTTAAAACCACTGCCACAGTAATGAAGCAACACTAACAAATTCTACTTTATTTTTCAAACTGACCGTGCGAATAGGTCTCTACTTAAATGAAGCTGTTTTTCTATAGCTCTTATAATTTATGATTTATTTGTACCCAGTAGCCTATGACAATAATTAATCATTAATGAATGGATTATTCGTGTGTACCAAAGAAAATTGTGGCCATAGCTATAATATTCTCTTTTCAAAGGCGATACACGTACTGCCTTAGGTAAACGTAGATCGTATGGAATACCATAAAACTAACAAACCTGGCAACCCTTAACTTCTCCTGAGGGGATACTGCGCGGCCACATGTTAGCCTCTGGAAATCAAACAGAGCGAGTCTAAAGTCCACCACGACCTGTACGAATCAAACCCCACCGTCAGCAAACTGCAGTTTGTCCGGTTTAAACTTAATTTAGGGTCTAACAAACAATGGAGATTCCAGTGTTTATGGTTGACGCCTTTACTAATTTACCGTTCAAGGGGAACCCCGCTGCAATTTGTCCACTTACGCATGTGAGTAACAATCTGAAACCCGCAGAGTCGTTAACTGACACAGTGCACAGTACGACCTCCAAGCCTTTAACGTGCAGTGCTGCACTAATAACACACTTTAGTTGGTTCGTTTCATTTACAGTTGTTTAGTGGTTTTCGTGCTGCACCATGGAGCTGCACCGCGGTGCGAAACGATGGGTCACAATAAAATAGTTAATTGTGTGCTTTATTTATGCTTTTAACAGGAGCTGAATGATGATTTGTACCAGAAGTTAGCAGCAGAGCTGAACCTGTCAGAAACAGCTTTCATCACCAGAATCAACCCCTCTGATAGTTTCTCTACAGGTCTGGTGTCAGTTTATTATGAAAGACCACCAACTGCAGCTATTACCTGAAAATCAGCATTGAAGCACTGAAGCATTTTCAGGTAATAGCTGAAAATCTGTTTAACAGGATCAAGGTTCCGCCTACGATGGTTTTCACCAACCACTGAAGTCAATCTGTGCGGTCACGCGACTCTGGCCTCTGCGGCGGTGCTGTTCCAGCATAAGAGTGAGATACAACACAAACAAAGCAACATGAAAATGAAGGTTCATCAGAGTGGGCCTGTATCAGTCAGACAATGCACTGATAGAACACAACACAGATAACACTGCGTTCACTTCACCAGTGGCGATCTTAAAAAGACTGTGAAGTTTGACCATAATACACAATACAGGTTAAAGCTACATAAGGTTTTAGCCAGAATACCCACATTACATCAGTCAATATAGACTGTTCATATATTATTCTTTATTTACTTTGTCTGCTAGGAAACACCAATCCAGTTCTGGTGTTTGAGACAAGGAGCGGAGACCTGTCTGTCACCCAGCAGGGTGAAGGTTATGTCATGGACTTTCCTCTCAACCCACCCATCAAGCAGGTAAAATATGTTAAATTAATAATTGTTATAACATATTAATAAATATGTAATTAGACACACAAGGATGTTGCAATCAGACAAGCAACATTATGACATGAGGAGTAATATAATCTGACCTTGTTCTCAAATCCTTTTTTTCCCAGGATCCCAAGGAGTTCAGTGACGTCATAAAGGTAGATAGGACAGATACCTGCTCTCTGGAAGTGAATGTTTTACAGCACTGACCGTCCATATATTGTTGTTGTTGTATGTGCATCATACAGGCAGCGGTTGGAAGCCACCCAGTGCAGGACATTTACCTCTGCCACAACACTAAGAAACTGGTGGTTCGACTGTCTGACAGCTGTGACAGGTTACAATCGGAACACACGATAAACTGATGATTGTAGCTCTCTGACACATTAAGATAATGCATCAAGACTGAGACGATGGAGCATTATGTTACAACAAATATACCTGTATCTGTTTTTGGCACTTTTGCAGGAGTAAAATGTACAAAGTCCTCAGGTGTAAGACTGAGTCTAGTTGATCATTTACTCAATCCAAAACCCTTCAGGCCTCTGCCTGTTTGTGCAGAGCTCATGCTACTGACGCCAATAGTTTAGTCTGCAGACACTTCCAAAATCCCAATGGATGCCAATCACATCTGGACGTATTTAACATCTCCAGGTCAGTTCTGACCAGTCTGAGAGTGGACCCCGTCGCTCTCCAGAGCAGCGACAGCAGAGGAAGGATCAAAGGAGTCATTGTCACCATGATAGGTAACTGGAGGTGAACATCCTCCCCTTTACCTGAAAGCTGATGGTAGATTGACACCTGTCTGTGCTCCCAGGCTCTCCACAGGAGCAGCCTGGATACGACTTCTACTCCAGGAACTTTGCCCCATGGAACGGCATTCCCGAGGATCCCGTCACTGGTAACGACCAGCAGATCCGTTTCAGCCACAGTCAATACAGAGCAGTCAGCCACAAGCTGACTTCATCTGGTGGCAGCTTGAATTATACAATCAGACCATCACAGAAAAGAGTGGGAATCACTTTCACTCACACTGTTTTGTGTAGTTCCACACGTTTGTGAGCTTGCATCCTGTGGAAAGCCATGAATAAAAAAGTCTGTTTCACACATCTAGCGCTAAGCGTATCTTCTACCATGTGCTGTGACTTTGCAGGTTCTGCCCACACTGTCCTTGGCAGCTACTGGTCTAAGAAGCTAGGAAAGAAGAAGCTGCTGGGTAAATCCTCTACTTACATCACAGATCTGATCCACCACCAGAACCCGGTGTTTACTGCTCTGTCTGTGTTTGCGTAGCTTACCAGTGCTCAAGTCGAGGTGGGGAGCTTGAACTGGAAGTGAGAGATGATGGAAGAATCAATATAACTGGACAGGCAGTGACTGTGATGCAGGGAACCATCACACTGTGACCACAGACACCAGATGACGGCGTTCCTGCAGAGAGACGCATTTAGTGAAGTGATTTAGTGCTTTTTGCTGTTTAATAAAGACTTAATGATTCAAATAAATACAGTTCAGACTGGTCAGTCTAGTAATAAACAACACACCAACATGATGGAATTATTTATTCACATACTACAAAGCTTGATGTTACAAAATGATACAATATTACAAACAATCTAAAGGCATAAAGTTGTTGCTGGTGTGTGTTTGGCTGCTGAGGACGCGATGGAACAAAATAAACCACTGAAATAATGAAACAATCATCTGTGCCCCGCTGTGAGATCAGGACGTATGCTGCAGCCTCGTTTTAGTCAAGAAAAGAGATTGTACAGATTAAAAGTAAACAGAGCCAAAATCAAAAGCAGATCAAAAGATTTTGATGAAGACACTGAGGCAGATCTAAAGCAGGAGCTCAGATTAACTTTTCATCTTCATATAAATTCCATTGAAACAACATATTCCACCACTTCATTAGAACAACATGTTTTACAGATGTGAAACTGTAAAAACAGACAACATAATTACTACACAGAGATTTGACACAAATAGAAAAATTTCTACTAATATTTAGAGCATCAGATTGATCAGTGCAGACATTAGTGTAGTTTGCTTGTATTCAACCACTGCTTTTTATCACACATTCCTCTCCCCGTGTGCTGGGAGCTGCAGCGTGATGGTTCCCTGCAGCACCGTGACCGTCTGTCCAGCCATGGTGATCCTCCCATCGTCTCTCACCTCCAGCTGCAGCTCGCCGCCTCGGCTGGAGCACTGGTAAGCTGCACCGGGACCGGACGTCATACGGCTTAGTTTGGTGAGGAACACACTTAAACACTAGTGATCGCACGGCTTGAAGCTCACCCAGCATTTTCTTTTTGCCCAGTTTCTCTGACCAGTAGCTGCCCAGTACCGTGTGGGTAGAACCTGCAAGAACAGTATGTTAAAACTGTCTTTGCACCTCCTGCTTCTATGTAAAAGTATAGAGCAGCTCGATTATGATGCAGATGTTACAGATTTATTTGCAGACGAGGTACAGAAGCTCACCAGTGACGGGATCTTCAGGAACACCGTACCACGGAGCAAAGTACCTGGACAGGAAGTCGTATCCCGGCTGCTCGTCTTTAGATCCTATCGGCAGAGAACAGTCGACTGTAGCCGTGGGGAGGTAACGTAGCTTGTTACAGAACAGCTGAGGGAGCGACAGCTGAGCCCTCGTTACCTTTGACGGTGACAATTACTCCCATGACTCTCCCGCTCCGCTCACTGATCTGCAGAGTGAAGGGGTTGACGTTCAGGCTGGTCAGCACTGACCTGGAGACAGCACACAAGTCAGATATGGACGAAATTCAGAGGTCAGAATCTATTTGACCCATCATCCATTGACCATTGGTCCAGTGTCCGTGTGACGGTGACCTGTCACAGCTGTCGGCCAGTCGCACCAGGAGGTTCTTCGTGGTGGAGCACAGGGAAACGTCCTGAACTGGGTGGGTTCCAACTGCTTCCTGTTCCACGCACAGAGAGGCAGAGACACAGTCGAGCACGTGCAAGGAAACAGAACCTACTGTACCTGCTGGAACATCTCTCACCTTGATAACGTCTCTGAAGTCATTGGGATCCTGATGAAAGGAGTTTGAGACAAACATGATGTTACAGCTGGTACACTCTGTGGCGTGTGTGACTTTATTGACGTAACATGCACAATAGAACATTTCTGGCTTTTCGGTGATTTAGTTTACATCAGTTTTTCATTTGCAGCATCAGTGTCGTTTATGTTTCATACCCTTCAGCGCTTCTAATCCACACATTGTGTCATAATTTGCCCCCCCCCCCCCCATGCCTCCACATACCTTACCTGCTCAGTGGGGGGGCTGAGAGGAAAGTCCATGACGTAGCCTCTGCCCTGGCGGCTGACGGACAGGGCGCCACTCCTGGTCTCAAACACTACTGTGGAATTAGTGTTTTCTAAGAGACAGCGCACGATGGTAAACACACTAGGCGTTAAACCCGGTTTAACAGATTCAGACTCAGAAAGTCTGTAAAATCTTAGCAAACTGCCACTTACGTTTGTGCTGGAAGAGAACGGCTGCAGAGGCCAGAGTGGCGTGGCCACACATATTAACCTCTGTTTTTGGTGTAAACCATCGGAGGCTGAACTTTGATCCTGTAAACCACCGTTTGATTATCATACACTTTAACATGTTCTATGTGAAGCACCGATCTTTAGAACCTTCAGTCCAAGAAGCCATAAGACATGAGTGCGCCCCAGTGTCCGACCTGTGGTGAAACTGTCAGACGGGTCGAGTCTGGTGATGAACGCAGTGTCTGACAGGTTCATCTCTGCCGCGATCTTCTGATACAACTCATCACTCAACCCCTACAAACACGGAAAGAAACAGTGTATCATCATTATTACCAGCTATTTATAGTCTGTCAACGGGCGACTTGAACTTTTACCACGCACATGCGCGAGAGGACACACTGCGGCGGGGTTCCCACGGAACGGCAGGCGAGCGAACGCGTCTACGGTGAATACCGGAATCTCCATTGTGGCCTGGAACCGACAGCTTTCGTCGGGAACCTTCGGTCTGAGCGTTGAGGCAGTCGGTTCAGAATGACACGGTGGACGGGGCTGGACCGGTCCAACTCCGCCCTCTGCGGCGCACAGCCAGCGGGTCTGGAGTTCTGACCGGAAGCCCGGTCTCGGTTCTGCAGGCGGCCGCGTCCACAGAACCTATAACTTTAACCACAAAATGGAGATTGAAGTGTTTTTGATAGATGCTTTCACCGATGTAAAGTTCAAGGGGAACCCAGCGGCCATTTGTCTTCTTACGCGCGTGAGTAACGGGTTTAACGCACAGTTTGACGCACAAGCTCCGGCTCGTTGGCCTCGACACCGCAACATCTAGTTGGCTTTGTCAAAGACCTCTGCCATTTTATTTTCGCACAACCAGAAGGGCGCAGTTCATTCTCTTCTGCGCGTGCAGTGCGGTGATAATCATTTGTTTATACAGGAGCTGAGTGATGATTTGTACCAGGAGATCGCAACAGAGATGAACCAGGGAGAAACCGCTTTCATCGCCAGGATCAACCCATCAGACTGCTTCACTACAGGTGAGTCAGTTCACTAAATCACCATCACGCAAGGAGTTGGTACTAAATAAGTCAAATAAATAAAATAAAATAAAATGAGTCAAACTGTGGTATACATAGGATAATGATTGAATGTCTGGCATCAATGCTCAGTGGACCCTGTGAAGCAAGCTCTAAATACTCAAACTCAGGACTGTTAGTGCTGTTTGGTACATCTGTTTTTTGTGAGTGGACTTAATGTGTGATGCAGCTTTGGTCTTATATTCGATACAGGGTCAAGGTTCAGCCTCAGATGGTTTACACCCAAAGGTGAAATCGACCTGTGCGGCCACGCGACTCTGGCCTCTGCAGTAGCCTTGTTCCAGCACAAGAGTGAGATCAAAAACATAAAAAAATAAAAATGATTAAACACGCGAGTGATCAGGATAAGAGCTTCCAACAACCAGCTGTGATTATAATGGTTTGCTTGTTCTGTCAGAAAACATCAGTCCTGTTCTGGTGTTTGAGACCAGGAGTGGAGACCTGTCTGTCACCCAGCAGGGTGACGGTTACGTCATGGACTTTCCTCTCAACCCACCCATCAAGCAGGTGACGTGTGTGGTGCTGGGATGGAACACTAAAAACTAAAGACATCCATAAGCTTCACTTCAACACAGTCAACGCAGACTACAGACTGCTTCACTTTGGTTTCACTTTCTTTTGTCAGGATCCCACGGAGTTCAAGGCTGTTATTGAGGTCAGATGCTGCTGAGAAAACCAGACATTATAGCGCAGTCAGTCCACATCACCCATGAGCTTAACGAACCTCTCTCTGCGTGTGAACAGGCTGCAGCTGGAAACCACCCAGTTCAGGAAGTTCAGCTGAGCTCCAACACCAAGAAGCTGATGATTCGCCTGGATGACGGCTGTGACAGGTGGCAATGAGTCCTTCACAAAACCATTCTATTATATCGTATAAGCTCTGATAAAACTGAAAAAGCCTGAAGCTGCCGGTGCCGTGTCTCCAGGTCAGCGTTGACCAGGCTCACGGTCGATCCTGTCGCTCTGCAGAGCAGCGAGACCAGTGGAAGAGTCAAGGAAGTAATAGTCACCATCAAAGGTGTCCAAACTCAGCGACTGAACCTACAACTAGACAGGCAACGAATATTAAATGTTCCTTTCTGCATCTGCCAAAAGGGTCTGCACACGAGCGGTACGACTTCTACTACAGAAACTTCTCTCCCTGGTACGGCATTCCTGAGGATCCTGTCACTGGTAAAACACCACTACTACTACTATCTTTGCTATGTTCAGCATCTGCTTTGAAATCAGGAAGAAAAACAGCTCGATTTTATTTTTCTGATCCTGTGCCTCGTAACCATTTCTGCACTCTGCAGGTTCTGACCTCACAGTTCTGGGTTGTTACTGGTCTAAGGAGCTGGGAAAGACCAAAATGCTGGGTAATAATATTCATAATTTAAACTAAGACAATCCAAAGTTTTCCTTGAAGACATTTGTCACTTCAAATGCTATAATTCATTACTAGAGAACTCAACATGGCACTAATATCCACTGTGTGTAGCTTACCAGTGCTCCAGTCGAGGCGGGGAGCTGGGACTGGAACTGAGAGGTGACGGAAGAGTCAACATCACGGGACAAGCCGTCTCTGTGTTAGAGGGAACAATCACAGTGGGACCAGACACACGCCAGTAACAAAGCATGAAGTGCTTCCAGACTGTTATTTCTACGGAAGGAAAACCTCCTTACTGATTCCTCCTCCACAATCCAACACTAACAACACCGAAAGACGAGATGTCACTGCATACGTTTGGTATCATTTAATAACACAACACAATCATAAAATTCACATTTTAATTTAAAATAAAATCAAATACAAAAAGTAAAATGGGATGTTTCTTAGGAGGTTAAAAGAGAATCAGTTACCGATGTGCCATAAAAAACTCATTGCTGAACGTTAACAAATGACACAAATGCAGTTTCCTAGTCCAGAGCTATGAGGGTGCCACTAAAAAACAATTACTTTTCCTCCCAACTAGTTATTTATGAGCTTATCTTGACTAATTATTTATTCTCTTTATTCACAATACTGCTGAGTTTGTTGTGTGAGAAAGTACCAAATCTATCAGTGTACTGAGGTAGTGATCAACAATATTCACACGCAGACTGGACCAGGTCTGATGCTTTGTATCGTTCACTGTCACAGTCTGTTTAGAGTTAATGTGTATTCTGATGTTCCTCCAACTCTAGTCAGATATACGTTGTCGTTGTAAGACAGTTCTGTCGTTTTTCAAGTATCTTTTTCTGGAGATAAAGGCTTAACGGAAAGTAAGTGATGTTCATCTGGTGTGATACAGACCAGACGCAGGCAGCAGCACTAATGTGTTGAGCAGTTTCAAGGTTAAAGTTCATCATAACTATAAACAAGGCCTTAAAAGAGTTTTCTCACATGTGGACACAGATGTTTAGCTTTCAATCATTAGCAAATTGTTGTCACAGGTTCGACAACAACCACAGATTGGTTTTCACAGGTTGCTACTGGATCCTCCACATGGGCATGAACCCATCTCACAGGTGCATGCTGGGTAAAACCTTGTGTGCACTGGGTGGGAGCTGGATAATGTGAAGTATTAGTTTAGGAAAACTCTGAAGACACACACAGAAATGTCATTTGTCTCAAACTAGTGCGTGTACGTTTTACAAACCACACGCTGAGGTTTGCAGGGGAGCTGGTGCCAGGCCCAGACGTCCCTGCTGCAAACAATCCTCATGAAGGCGTAAAGGCTTGGCTGCGTTTGAAAGGATATCATGTTCTCCTGCTGGAGATGGTTGAGCAGCTTCTCCACGGGCGCGTAGCGTCGCAGCGTGGACGCAGAGCCCACCATCAGCAGCTTGTGTTTGGCTCTGGTGATGGCGACGTTCAGTCGGCGCCAGTCCTTCAGCAGCTCGCCTAACTGCGCGGACACATTCAGGTCATCTACAGAGAGCAGAGCCTCGAAAGGCAGGCGCGAGACGGAAACACTTACGCTTCCTTCCTCTGCAGTGCTCCTGACGAAAGAAAGCACGATCAGGCTCTTGTCCCGTCCTTGGTAGCGGTCCACTGTATTCACCTCCACACCGACGAAAGCAGAGGACTGTAGCAAAGCAGAGACGGCCTTCAGCTGCTGTCTGTACGGTGCAATGACCCCGATTTCACTGGGCTTACACCCTGCCTGGTGGGACAAAGAACAGCAACTGCTACCAACATGCTGAACTAGGTGAATTAGGGTTTCATCAGCAATGGATTGGAGACGCTGTCGTACCTTTATGAGCAGTGAAAGAAGCTTATGAATGAGAGCGGCCTCCGTGTGATTGCTCACGCCTCCCTGCTCCACAGACTCCAGAGCTGGCACCTAAAGGGAAACCATGAGAAGCAAGTGTGGGATGAGCAGCGACAAAAACTGTCCCACATGTACAAAGAGCTGATGCTCCCTGGACATGGAGGATCTCAGCCACTTCATTTTATACCACTTTTGGTACAACCACGACCTGTATTGACCGAGTATCTCTTGCTTAAAGTGCATTTCATATTCCACCAACCATCGAGCAGTCCAGGAAGCAAACAGGGTTGCCAGGCAACAGTGTTGTGTGAATCCATGCCAGGTCATTCTGAGTCTGAGAGTACGAACTAATCTCAGCCTGGACAGAGAGTAAGAATGGCAGGGTGAGCAGTGCCGAGGCCGTCTTCTCTGAGCCGCACTCCAGCCGACCTTCATACATCAGGGAGTTACTGAGAGACATTATTTGCCTGGAAGAGTAATTCACACAGACAGCTTTAATGAAGACTGGACTTCATTTCCCCACTATTAGTGTCCTGTAATCCTGTAAAAACTCTAATTTTAGTTGGAATATGACATATAATCTTTTAGCATGGGCTCTGTAGGTTTACCTGTTCATGCGGTACTGTACATTCAGATGGACCACCGCCTCTTTGTGGAGCTCCAGCCGCTTAAATAAGCTTTCGTCCATCCCAAGAGACCTAAAGGAAAAAAAAAAACACACAGGTATTGATAGATGATTTCTGAATTACAATCGGGACAGAAACAACTGCTAAACAATCACGTGCCAACATTTTTCCTGTCAAACCGATCAATAAGCACACTTTACCTGGCTTCCTTGTTTTGGACTATTGGCGGCAGCTGTTGGTGATCTCCGACCAGGACGAATCTCTTGGCGTAGAACAGTGGTCCCAGACAGATGGGCTGGCTGATCTGCGAGGCCTCATCCACGATGCAGAAATCAAACCGGCGACGTGTGAAGATGGGATGCTTGATGCCCATGCAGGTAGTTCCCACTATCAGCTGGAACGAGAGAGACAGGTTTCATTAAAAGAAGTCTGATTGCCTACTCTTCTAGGTCTCCCAACAGAAAGAAAGGAGATCAGAGAGTTTAAATACATCATCGTTGTGGTTTATAGCATTTAAAAATGTGAATTGAATTTTTTAACCTCTTTGTTATAAAGCTGCTCCAACTCTGACAGAGTGTGAACTCCCTTCTTTCTGGCACTTTCCTCTGTGTAGGAGAGGATGTCTGGATGAACCTGCAGAGCAATAAAACTAATAAAGCAAGATCTACAGCTGGATTCAGACATTATTAACTAGCTAGGACTTGAGTCTTCAGGTTCGATGGTTAGATAGTATTTAATTGTGACCTTCTGTCCCTGCCCCAGACGCAGAAACCCAACACGGAAGCGCTTTAGCTTCAGGAGGATGTTGTCGACAGCAGAGTGAGTGTAGCTGGTCAGCAACACACTGAAGCCACAGGCGTGCAGGATCCGAACCTACGAAATTCAAAACAACACAGAACTCAAGGAAACCAGAAGCTGACAGAGGGCAGACATCACTAACCGTATGTCTGAGGAGCTCACCAGGGTGCAGATGGTTGTGGTTTTCCCTGTGCCAGGCATCCCGACAATCAGTGTGTAGTCCTTAGACAGCAACACCTTCTTCATGGCCTGTTTTTGGGGTTTGTTGAGACCTCCACAAACACACACACGAAGAGTTAAAAAACGACAGGTTATAGCTACAGTATCATTCCTATTTAAAGCATTTCTCTCCTTCTCTGCAGCGTTTGGTGGCAAATAGCGTCATTAGTCTGGTTTAACTGTGCTAGATGATGTTATTACTGCTACTACATTCATACACACTGCACTGGGTCGGCAGAGTGGGACTCAACAGAACAGCACCGCCACCTTTCAGGATGTTGGCCACGGTGTCCTTCGCTTCTCTGGGCAGGACCGAACTCAGGCTGGTAATAAACTCTGGAGGTCGAAGGTCAACAACCAGCTCCCTCAGACGATCACTACAGACATTATCATGCAGACATGCTATTAGGCACAAAAACAAAACTACTACTACATGTGAATGTGTAAATCATACTGTAGCTACCTGTCCTGAGAGTTTTCCATCAGTCTGGAGAGATTAGTGAGGTGAGTACTGAGACCCACTACACCTTCATCACTGTCCAGGCGAAACAAGACACCACTGAACTTTGACAAGTCTCTGTAAAACAGGTGCAGATTGGGTAAGTGGTGTTCTTAGGTTATAGTGGAAGCCCTGGCAGCTGTAACAGACACGTTCTCACCTGTCCAGAGTGCAGCTGATCGAGGTCCTGCTGACCTCACACAGATAGCCCGTCGCCAATCCGACGAGACGTCCTTCCAGGTCACTAACAACGATGCGATCCCCGCCGGCCAACCCGCTGTGGCCCAAAACCTGCTGCGATGAAACACTGCTGCGCTGGAAACGATGGAGGTAAACTCCTCCGGACTGGACGGTCACCGGGCCACAGAGCTGCACGTTGCCGACGCAGCTTCCACTCTTCTCACTGCAAACACAGATGAGAAGTAAAAAACGCGGGCGATGACTGAAAGACGTCCAGCGTCTTACTGTACCTCTCCTCAACGGTCTGAAGCCACACGCGTTTCCGGCCGTTCTTGGCCTCCATGGTCGCTGCCTCCAGGAAGCAGAGCAGCAGCCAGTGGGAAAAATAGTCGAGATGCGATGGAACAAGATGACCCGTCTCCTCCTGCAGGAAGTCACGGACGACGTCCTCGCAGTCTGTAGAGCCGTTATTCACCGCTCTGCACAAAGAATGAGAACAATAAAGAAGCATCACATGATGAGGCCATTTCAAGATGCTAGGTCACAGGTATTGATAAAAGTACTGGTTTACCTCTCATACAAAGCACAGTTTCTCCTCTGAGGACAGTATTGGCAGGTTTGCCTGTTCGTCAGGACGTCAGGAAGCCGAGACAAACTACTCCGCTCTGCTTGTTTCTCCACACATTTGTGAATGTGATGAACCAAAGTGTTTCTCAGCTTCAGAAGCTCTGACATAAAAAATGATTAGGGTTTTTCCAGATGTCACTGAGCAACACAGGCTGTTGTATGTAGTTTGTTTTAAACATTAAATCGTGTACGCGGTGGCCAGTTACCTCTGCGGTCCATGTGACTGGCCACTACAGGGTGCAGGCTGCCAGTCTTGAGGTAAAGCAGGAAACCAGCTTCAGCATTATATCTCTCCATGCTCATCAGAGTGTAGAGAATCACCTGGACGCAGAGTCATGGGGACCTTAAACCTTCCTCTTGTCTGACATGCGCTCTGGTCCTGCGTGTGGGAGCTACCAACCTGACTGCGATGCTCTATAGAGTTTGACTCCCTTCCAGTTTTCAGCTCCAGGGGAAGAGTTTTCTCCTCCACCGCTCTGCGGCTGCCGTTTCGTGGTCTTTGGATTCGAACACGCGCCGTCACGTCGATCTTCCCCTTTAGACCAAACTTCGGGGACCACACATTCTCTTCTATGTCGGCCAGCTCTGTGACCGTGACAGTTGTCGACTCCTGACACCTGCTTGGAGCTTTGCTGTTGCTGGGAGAATGACGAACACGAACACCAGTTAGCAGCTAGAGAACGAGCGTGAGCGTTAATACGACTGTGTAGACGTACATTTTGAGGCTGATGGCCTTTTGTGTCGGTGAGGTGAGGTATTCTTTTGCCCAGCATTCCAGCGAGGGGAGATAATCACGAAGTTCCTGCTCCATCTCCTCCTGAGTTACGCCCAGACTGTACCTAGAGAGACACAGACAAAACCCAGTCAGTGAAATCAGGTTATACCAATGAGAAAACATTGGTAAATAAGTAGCAGCCAGATAAGATGCTGATGGGCCCACTTACATGTCTCCCAGATACTGAGGGCTGTGCAGGGCCTGGTCAGCCAGTTTAGACAGTGTCTCTGAAGAGAAATCTTTAGCTGTAGCTGCTCTCTGAAAGACCTCATGAACCATGGTACCATTCAACATTTGCTTGGACCCGCCATCAAAGCTCTGCATCACAGGAAGCACAAGGCAACGTAAGGTGGTGCATGGTGGTAATGCATGTGTATACAAAAACAGTATAAATACATGTTAAAAAAATGTTTTGAATTGGCCCCTATCCCAACTATGAGTATGTTAAAAGGCATTTAAATCAGTAACAGAACTTTAAATGGGTCATGAAGATCATGGGTCATGAATCTCAAATTTAAACCTATTTAAAAACAATGTCCACTTTACTGGACATTCAGAGAACACATATGTATATTAATCAAATGAAAAAAAAAACAAACTTCTACCTTAAACATATCTCCTAGCACGGCACGCCTCATGCAGCGGATGGAGCTCGAGATGCTGGTGCCGGAGATAAGCGTGTCAGGAAATAAAACCAGGAAGCCCTGCTCCCTGTCCACTAACCAGGATCCACCATCAGAGTGTCCCTCCAGATGCACCACGTCGCCAGGAGAAACAGGCATCATCTCCCTGGGAAAAGGTAGAATCAGTCTATGCACAGATGAGGCACGGTTCAAAATCAGCCTGTATCAGCATCAGCAGCACAAACGCTCACCATCCATCTTTCAGCACGCATGTCTCAGTCGGATGTAGAGACTTGTAGCAGGAGACGATCAGAGACTTGTGGCCTGGTCCCTGGTCCACATGCAAAACCCAGTAGCGGTTGTTTGGCCCTCCAGACAGGATCACGTGCTCTGGCACCTTCCTGGAGCAACAGACAGGATTCATAATGACACGGTTCCTCAGTCGTCTCTCTGATCTGTGTGCTACATCTGACCTAATGTTAATTACCAGCTTCTCTGTCACAAACTCACTTCTCTAGCACCGTTATCATTATAAGTGAGAAACATAACAATTATCACGATTTATACAATCTCTATAATTGTTGACATCTGAGTAAATGTACACTGACGTAGGCCCAAAAAAACTCCGGTTCTCACCAGGGTTTTTTGGACTTGTCCTCAGTGACGCGATCGTCGTTATGATCCATCTGCTCAGCAAACCAGTTCTCGTCCAACTGCTCATCCACAGGACACGCAGAACTGTTTGCTTAACAAAACAAAACAGGCAAGTTAGCAGCAAACAAAAAAAAAAAGAAATATCATCACATTATATATTGTATTATCTATTCTTGAATGATACATGAAGCCCGATAATGTGTAAATATAGGGGATATTAAGACTGCTCAGCTTGATGTCCAATTATCTGTGCCCAGTGCTGATCACATGGTTCAGGTGCAGGTGTGCTCAGTCAACGAGAAGCCGGAAGGTTCACCATTTGGACCTTCACTTTACAACGTCTAATATACTAAACATACCTGATACAACACGAACACCTTTTTGTTGTATTAAAGTTATCTACAAAACAGGCAGCAGTAAAACTTTATTAACATACCTGTCGCCTGTTCTTGGTCTGACGATGTCACATTATGTCCGACTTCCGCTGATGAAGTCACAGCTGTTCTCATGGCCTCTGTCTTGTTCGTGTCGGTCTCTCTCTCAGTTCTCTGCGGTGCAGAGGTGACAGTTTGTGCAGTAACTTCCAGCACATCAGCAGTGAGCGAGTTCGGATTCAAGTCCAAGTGAAGTTTGACCTCAGGTTCTACTTTGCGTTTCACCATGGCTGCCTTCTGCTCAGTGATGAGAGTAAAACCAGAACCTTGTCTACTTCTATCTTTGGATTCCTGATGTGTGCTGTGTTCCCCCCAAGAGTGGCCAGAAACAGGCTTCAGTGAAACTGTTGTGTTTCTACTGTCATTATAGCCCAGTTCAGTACCTTGACTGTGACCCTCTGACGGGTCGCTGGGGAACCGGGTCATCGTCAGAGGTCCAATCAGAGGCCTTTTTTGATTCAAGTCGCTATTTTTAGGGCTGAGTACAATTCTCGGTCTCTTGGTGTTGTGGAGCTCATCAGGGGGACTGAAGAGTCTTTTTAAGGAGCCAGAACATCCCTCTTCCCTCTTGGTGGTTCGTGCCCCACCAGTCTCCACTCGTTGGACTCTCAGTCCTTTAGAGCGGGGACTGCGACAGATGGGAGAGAGCTGCAAGACCTTTCCCTCACGCCCCGCCTCTGTGCTAAACCGGCGTCTCAGAGGATCTGCCTCTGTGGACGAACAGTAAGAAGTGAGCCTGATCTGACTGCTGGGGGTCTCAGGCACAGAGAGGATATCTGGTGAGGAGGGCAAAAGGTTTTCAAGGTCGCCGAGAACACTCCTCTTAATGGGGGACTGGAGTCTTTCACCAGTTTTCTGAGGCTCAAACTTGGTGAGTGCACCAGCAGTGGTGGGTATGCTTTTAGAAGATGTCTCATCCTAAAAACAGTAGTGAGAATCAGCATTATAATAAATTCAAATAAAATTTTAATAACAGTTGGAGCAAAAGATTTTGAAACAAGAAAAAAGCTAAACACAAACAAAAGATCCAAAAACCAAATGAAAAAAGAGCAAAAAAATACAAAGGAGTAATGCAAATGAAAATTTAGATTGATGAATGATGAAATTGATTGATGATTAATGTACCAACATAAAAACCAGACAAGCAGCTGATGAAAA
Organism: Betta splendens; assembly: GCF_900634795.4. Taxonomy (NCBI): domain Eukaryota; kingdom Metazoa; phylum Chordata; class Actinopteri; order Anabantiformes; family Osphronemidae; genus Betta; species Betta splendens. Next base: position 12,355,382 of record NC_040883.2, read on the forward strand.
GGAGGAAATCTCTGCTCACCTTCAGGGTCTGCGAGGAAAAAAAGGACGAGATGTTTTTCTGCCCTCCTGAAGTCACCTGACAGGAACCACAGACAAATAACAATATACATATATATATATATATATATATATAAGGAAAATATAAATAACATTTCAGGTTGCAACAGGGGTGGTAACTAAAGTTTTAATTGCTTGTATTAAAATACATCACTTTTTTGCTATTACACTGCTTGTTTCAATTTACTTTCTGTTTACACACGTCCTGATTCAGGCGTTTAATCGCAAGAACATTAAACAGAATTACGAATAAACTATTCATAAAAAATGAAGAAACGACGTTTAATGCAGCAGCATTAATATAATAACAGGAGTCTAAATACACTCTCTTTCTCTTGGTACTTTTACTGTTATATATAGTTAATAGAAGTTTTATGAGGCAGTGGTGAGGCGTTTACTGACTTATTAGCTGAATGTTGTTTACGTATTAACGTATACGTAAGGTGTTTCAGTTCATATTCTCCTAATTAATAAAAAATAAAAAATCCGCCTCGTGAACCCACCTTGTTACTCTTGAGCTTTCTGTTCATGTCGGTTCTGTTGCCTGCACGAAGTCCGTCTTTTACAGCCTGAGGAGCTGCTGCTGCTGCTGCTTATTGCTTGCTTTCAGCTCACTCATTGCTTAGCGACTCCGCATCTCCAGGATCGGAACATTAGTCACTAACCGACAGAACCGGAACTAATAACGCAGCCTGTTCCCGCGACCTTCCAGCTCCAGAGTGTATTTGCCTTATTTCCAGATATTTGTTAGCGTCTGTGAACGATTTACATCTGCGGCGCCAAATTTTCAGGTTCGCGGAAAGGAAGTGACGTCACGACGCACAAGCGTTAATTTGGCGCAAAGATGGCTGCCCTCTACCGATGACAGCAGATAAGACAGTAACAAAGTCTACACTAGAAATAAACAATACTCAAGACATTTTATCTGATTCATACTACAAAATATGAAGTCATAATTACTATATTATTACTCTATTATACACCTGACAAATTAGAGTCAACATAAACATTAAAATTCTTTACACACTACTACTGAAGTACATATGCGGATGTTAAACTCCTTTACACTTTCCCCTGCATGAAGAATTTGAATTGGTACCTGTAGGTTGTGGTGTGATCAATCAGGGGGAACTGGGACAGCTGGGACATTTGTTTTTATTCTCTGAGTCTCGTTTGGAATAAACTCTGCACATACATCAGTTGTAAAAAAAACAGACACTGTAAAGTACGATTAAATAAATGTTTGCTGAAACAAACAAATGCAAAGCTTATTTTGAAGTTTAAAAAAAAGGTCAAATAAAATCAGCCAAGTAAAATATAAAACAAATAAAACAATTGAGCAGTGCAAGAAGACTGAATTGAAATTTTGGAAGTGTCCACCATAAACATTTCAGACGTTATCCCCTGTATGCGTTTTCATATGAATGATTAAATGTGAGTGATGCTGGGCCGAGGGGCTTCTTTGCTTCCATGTGGTGAACGTCTTTGGTCTTCATCACATCTCTGCACATAAATGATATTGAACATTGTTTCCTTGATGTCAGCCTCCTCGTGCCTCTCACCTGGCTGAGCAGGAAACAGCTCCTCCTCCTGTTCTTCTTTGACCCCCAATTTCTCGTGCTCATCCTCGTTCACATCGGTGGTCTTTTCAGTGCATACGTCCACTTTCTGGACCGTAAGCTGCAGAGAGGCTGAATACAAGAGACGTGTCAATTTCTCCAGATACTAAGACTGATTCTATTAATCTACAACAAAAAGTCCAAGAAATAATAAACTTGTAAAAGCTGTGATAAATCAGAACTGCTGTATTGAACTGAATTATGTGTATGTATCTAATTAAGTTCTCAGTGAGAAATAAAGGTGTTTTATCTCCCTATCCTATTTTATTATTCTCCTCTCCTTTTAACCTGACAGAAAAGGAAGAGGAGTTGAAGTATGTACGTGTGAGGGTGGGTTTGGAAAACTATTTCCAAATTATAATACCAAAAAATGTGCCAGCCATTTTGCATCCCATCAGATGGTACGTTCAAGGATGCAAAATGGCGTTTCTGCGGTCTCCCTTGTAACGAGCCCATCAGACTAAACGCTGCAGATCATGTCAGCAGACACTAATACAAAAAAGACGTGTGAGAAACCGGGTGTCACCACTGTTTAACACGTGTTACCTTCACTCACGGTCCGTCTCTGATGTCGCTGGTCAAAATCCTGCTTCGAAACGGCAACTTCTTCTTCATAGCCTTTAATGGTTTGTTCGAACAGACTAAATATTTCCTCTGCTGCTGCCTTCAGCCGCTCGTGGACCAAAGCTCTCAGTTCTTCACGTTTGAACATTCCGCGGCTGACGCTCACCGCTCTGCACTTTGACGGGCTGGGTTGCCAAGTATCGCGAGAAAACGCAGCATCTCTGTTTTCCGTGATTTCACAAATAATGATCGCGTTTACATAGTAATAAATAAGCCTGTTGTTCTGCTGGGTTCCACGGTTAGTATACTGATATAAAAAATGTACATAATACTAACTGATCCATTACATAAATAACCCTGAGTAATTACTCACAAGTACTTGGCTTATTCATCAATTACATGTACAATAGGAAGGATTTTGCTTTTACTTTACTATTTATATGATAACAACAATGCACAATTTAACTGTTTAAATAAAAGTCAAGAGGAACAAACAACACTGTAAAAAAGCTTCAAAGACATGGCAGCCCCTGATAAATAAACCAGCAGTTTGCATTTTCAGCTGATGACCAAGAGATGACAGCAGATACACAGTTGAGTCTCAGACTGCGGTCAAGTGAGCCGTCGTTCGTTCATCCGTCGTTCAGCCAGCCGCGCTTCAGAAACGTCTTGCGCCCGTATTACGCGCTTTACAGCAGAGCACAAAACACGCTCGTCGCGACTTCCTCTTTTCATAGCGAGACGTCTGGTCTGTTCAAAATATTGAAAAATACGAAACAAAATATTGCATATATAGAAAAACTGTCGCCTAATAAAGATCTGTATACTTTTACTGTAAAATTAAGCATTTATTAGTATTTAAAACTACCATGTCATACTGTGAAACTTTTATAATTAATAACTTAACTTTGGTGTATAGTTCCAGGCTCAGACCACTTTCCCCTTGTTCTACTAGAGGTGTACTATCACCACACAAAGATCTGTATATTTTTACTGTATAGTTTTGGATTTATTAGTATTCAAAACTACCATGTCATACTGTAATACAGTCAACTTTGATCATTAATAACTTGCCTTTGGTGCATAGTTCCAGGCTCAGACCACTTTCCCCTTGTTCTACTAGAAGTGTACTATAATCACACAAAGATTCGTGTATTTTTACTGTATAGTTTAGGATTTATTAGTATTCAAAACTACCAGTTCATACTGTAACTGTATAGGCCGTATAGTCAACTTTGATCATTAATAACTTGACTTTGGTGCATAGTTCCAGGCCCAGACCACTTTCCCTTTGTTCTACTAGAAGTGTACTATCACCACACAAAGATTCGTGTATTTTTACTGTATAGTTTAGGATTTATTAGTATTCAAAACTTCCAGGTCATACTGTAATACTCCATGGGCCTTATATTCAACTATGATGATGAATAACTTGACTTTAGTGCATAATGCCAGGCCCAGATTATGTCACTTTTCATATAAAAAACTGTGAGTGAGGCTAAGCACACACACATTAAATCCTTTTATTACCATCTGTTAGGACTCCAAAGTGTGACTTTTAATATTAAAACTAAATGTTTAATGTTTAATATAAAGTCATTGAACAGTCAAAAACTGAATATTTATGTGTGAAACATACATTAACGTGGTGGAGGAGTTTGTGTGCCTGAATGACCCCGGGAGCTATGTTGTCGGGGGCTAAATGCCCCTGGTAGGGTCTCCCAAGGCAAACAGGTCCTGGGCTGGGCTGAACTGGAGGAAGGGTCCGGAGAGAGGGAAGTTTGGAGTTTGCTTAGACTGTTGCCCCCGCGACCGCCCCCAGAAAAAGCGGTTGAAAATGGATGGATACTGAAATCGTTATTTGTTCTCATTAAACCATTTCCCATGTCTGGAGTTTGTTTTATCAAAGTTATTGCCGTCTCTGTTCTTACACATTGTAATATCTAGTTTTGAACACTAAAATGTAAATACAAAATGTATATAACCAAATATTCAGGATTAGATTTAATGCAATTATTCTCTCTTCACAATACAGACTTAAAACAATAAAAAAGAAAGTTACACACTACACTGTTTGTAGTGCAGTACTTATTGGTTTTATGCTTGACTGTAAGGGCCATATTTCAGCATAACATGGTACTACTAAAATCCTAAACTATACAGTAAAAGTACACAGATCTTTGTGTGGTGATAGTACATCTCTAGTAGATCATGGGGAATGTGGTCTGAGCGTGGAACTATGCACCAAAGTCAAGTTATTGATCATCAAAGTTGACTGTATTACAGTATGACATAGTACTTTCAAGTACTGCTAAATCCTAAACTATACAGTAAAAATACACAAATCTTTGTGTGGTGATAGCACATCACTAGTAGAATAAGAAGAAAGTGGTCTAAGCCTGGAACTATGCACCAAAGTCAGGTTATTAATGATCAAAGTTGACTGTATTACAGTATGACATGGTAGTTTTGAAGACTAATAAATCCTAAACTATACAGTAAAAATACACGAATCTTTGTGTGGTGATAGTACACTTCTAGTAGAACAAGGGGAAAGTGGTGTGAGCCTGGAACTATGCACCAAAGTCAACTTATTAATGATCAAAGTTGACTGTATTACAGTATGACATGGTAGTTTTAAATACTAATAAATCCAAAACTATACAGTAAAAATATACAGATCTTTGTGTGGTGATAGTACACCTCTAGTAGAACAAGGGGAAAGTGGTCTGAGCCTGGAACTATACACCAAAGTTAAGTTATTAATTATAAAAGTTTCACAGTATGACATGGTAGTTTTAAATACTAATAAATGCTTAATTTTACAGTAAAAGTACACAGATCTTTATTAGGCGACAGTTTTTCTATATATGCAATATTTTGTTTCGTATTTTTCAATATTTTGAACAGACCAGACGTGTCGCTATGAAAAGAGGAAGTCGCGACGAGCGTGTTTTGTGCTCTGCTGTAAAGCGCGTAATACGGGCGCAAGACGTTTCTGAAGCGCGGCTGGCTGAACGACGGATGAACGAACGACGGCTCACTTGACCGCAGTAACCTACGGCCTACGACTGAAACACCAACTTAGAAAATAAACAGCTGTGGTAGAGAAGCTACTCGAATCATACAGGTAAAGAAACGTAATGTAGAGATATGCTATTACACATCCTTTCTAGTAATTTAAATGTATGCAAACGTTATAAATAAATACAGGATAGAAGCACATATTAACTCTGAGATGTAGTAAAGGCACGTTTGAAACAGAAAGGGAAAATACTTAATTGAAGTAACTTAACGCCACAAAATATAGTGAATATGCTATTATATTTTCCTTTATTGAGTAAAAAGTTTCATCCAAGGGAAATCATCAGATCGGAGGCATCATCAGAGGTGGCAGAAGTGGCTGATGTAACATAAGCTTAATGCTGAAGTAATGTACAAACACAAGCTTGAAATAGTTCTTGACCAGTGTTATCAGTAGTCGTAGAGTACCTCTGTCTGAGTGGAGAGATTATTGTATTTTATTAATATAATTAAGTTACTTGAGTAGGTTACAGAAATAGAGTAGTTCAGAACCAACAGATTTGGTCCTTCATTTATAGCGACCTAATGAATGAACTAATGTTCATTACAGTTTAATTTACTGTATCTGTGCATCATTGTTTCGATCTAGTTTTAATTAACATTTTTCTCTGCATGTCCTTCAGGTCTGTAAAATACCACAAACACCATTTATGGTATGGTTAGTTTAGAGGTGAGGATTAAAGTACATTGTCTCAGTAAGACCATAACATACCAATGCCCCCCCCCCCCCCCCCCCCCCCCCCCCACACACACACACACACACACACACACATAAACTTTACATGCCAACGTGACAGATGGCAGCGACACAGACACAGACCCTCTGTCTATCTAGTTCCTACTGTTCAGCCAAAATCTAAATGAGTCTGGATTTGAAAATCAAAACAGTGGAAGGAAGTGATGTTGATTATTCTGCATCCCGTGCATCAGAACATTGCACTTCTGTGGTATTGCTGTAGTTACTCAGGCTAACTCTGCTTCTTCCAACATTTTTCTTTTCTGTAATGTTCTGTGTTTGTTTCTTCTCCTCTGCAGCTGTCAGTCAGAAAGATGATATGTTCTTTCTCGCCTCTTTCCCAAGTTATTAGATCACTTTCAACAGGAGAGAGAGAAATGGTTCTAGTGCCATTTGTAGCAGTTCAAGTGCTCGTTCATTGAAACACAGTCTATTAGATTTTACAGTTCAGTTCATATCGAAGCGCTCTCACATATTCTCCCTGTAACAACAGCTGACACTCGACTGAAATGTGATTCAGGCCAGTTCCTCCAGCGCTGAAATGTCAGGTGACTGACACAGAGCTCTGCATGGCCACACTGTCAAAAACTGCTCTCATGCACAGTTTTGATCTGGATTTTATTGTGGAATCCATGCACATAAACCTGATCAGGTTTGTATTGAGCAAAGTCAGAAAAATAAGTGTATTCAGTGCTTTTTGATTTTTGAGCCAGCTCTTACTGGCCTCTATTATTTGTTAAAATCACTTGAAGCAACTTGTCTTTAAAGGTTCCTCATGAACCAAACTTAACTGTGCACTTTATTACTAAAATGCCAGACTTATCATTTAAAACTAATTTTAAGCTCAGCTGTTTTATTTCTCCTTAGGTCAGCGTTGCCCTGCACGCGTGAGTGTGTGACAGCTCTGTGTTTGAATGGGCTTGTGGCTCTGTGTGGTGTCAATGTGTGCCGTTTATTTGGAGGGACGTCTGGAGCCTCTAACTACAACAGAGTGGAAACCAGTCGCCAGGCTGCAGATGCGTTACTGGGGCCTGATGAGCTGGCAAAGACGAGAGGCCCCAAAAGGGCCCCTTAATAATACAGTGAACACCCAAACCATCAGATTATTCAGTCTTAGTGAGTATTTACTCACTAACAGAAGCAGAAAATTACACTTATTTGGCTTTTGCGCACTTCAAAGCAATTAATAGTTGAAATATAAAGACAATGACATATAATAAGTAGAATGAGTGGCACATTAATCTGTTTAGCTCTAAATTCCACTGAAATTCTCCCCAAAGACTCTAAGCTGTGGTTGGCAGACGTTCCAGAGCTCAAATGGAGGTCAACGCTCAGACAGACGCCGTCGCGCATCTGAAATGACTTGATTTGATTGTGCTGCGGAGCGGCCGGGTCGCCGCCGCTGAACCTCCGGCTGCAGCTCAAACCGCGGCCGAGCCGTCTCGGAGGGACCAGGCCATCAGCCTGCGCCGCGCGCCGCGGGAAGGAACATGAATGTCTATGATTTGTTTGTCAAGGAGCCGCGGCGCTGCGAGGGGCAGCTCCCGCTCCATTCATTAACCCGGCCCCTCATTTCCCCCTCGTCGCCGCCTCGATGCTTCTCCGCCTCAGCTCCGCTCCTTTGAAAAGATGGTGTCAAATCTAGATAATGAAAGATAAGAGAGACTGAGAGCAAACGTTCAACAAAGCACCGAAGACCTGACGAAACCGACCTTTTGATTGCTTCTTACGTCCACAAAGAAAAACAGATAAATGTTTTATATCTAGCTTTTACTTCCCCCTTTTAATGTTTTACTCAGTGAATACTGCAACAAAGCCCAGTGAAGCTCAGGATATCAAAAAAGTCATCACAGCCGATCCTTCAGTTTTGGGAATAGTAATAACAACTCAACAATATCCAAAATCTTAAGTGAGGAGGGCTGAGGGTTTATTGTCTATTATATCTCTGCACTTGATTTGGTCTGATTTAGATTCTCAGTGAACAAAGTAATGAAACTGGAGACTAGAGATGTTGTGGAGCACATCTGCCTTTTTAATCAGAAAACAGCCTCCAGAAATTGAGAGAGGTTGAAATGAGGATTCACAATAGTGTGAAGCAGCGACAGATGATGAGTGCGAGGCTGCTCTCAGTGAATGCTCCTACTTTTCAAACACTGACAACATCACTATCAGGATTTTAACATGATGCATTAGTCAATGGTAATTATTTGAATACATGATTTTTGCGAGTTTCCTGCTGCTACGTCGGTGCCACTCTATGGAATGCACCAACTTCCAGAGTTATAATGAACCAGCTGAGCCTACATTATTAACTTTAAATGTCATCCAGGAAATTATATGACTGGAAAATAAATCCTTATGAAATGTCAGGCCAGTTTTAAGGCTATAAATACTAAATATTTAGTCTTATCTGTCAGATAATGCCACTCAAAGTCAGAAAAAGCTGGAGGCGAGTATTAAACATGGCTGCTCAGGTGGTTGAGAACCTCATGAAAAAAAATCAACATTTATGACGCCATCATAGGAATAAGCAATGAATTTAACTCAGGAGTGGTCAAGTCCCTTTTTAGATGGAACGTAGTGTGATTCAACAACACTAAGTGGACCTGTGCCCTTTGCAGAACCACCAGGGAGACACACATCTGGAGCAGAGAACACGAGGCTGGAACGCGTCATTGGCCCAGCGATCGGTTGAGACACGGGAACGGAGGAGGCAGCTGCGCCTCTGGATGTGAATCAGGATGACTAATGCGTCCAGGAGAGGGGGTTTCAGGTGTGATCAGCCTGAAGAGCCCGCTGAGTAATGGCCCGAATTAGCATATAATGAATGAGCCTCCACACACTAAACACTGTCCTGGTGAAGCAGCTGGTGACGCCAGGTGACTTCAGGAAGCAGCCGCAGTTTTAGAGCCAGAGTTCAGCTTCATGTCGTCCACAGCGGGAAGACGTCATGAACCCGACATTTGTACACTGCTTTTAAATCTAGCTCAAGCAGGTACTTGTTTAAGGGGGTCGTGGGGATGTAAACCCAGCAACCAGAACCACAGGCTGTTGGCTCTGAGTGGCCGGACATCTGGATAGACATTAAACATGATTCGGTCCATTCATCAGATTCTTCAAGGCTTTAAATCGAAACTTTAACCGGAAACTTCAGTGACGTGAGCTGAGTATTATAACGGTTGCATGTAGTGATCTTCATCTAACGCTGTGTAACTGTGTGTGTCTGTACACAAAGAGACACGAAGGTGAAAACGGAACTCAATTTATTAAAGTGCTGTGTGATAATGAGTCAGAGACGAGAGTTCAATAGATGCGTCTGCACAAGCCGTGAACCCGGACCAGCAGCTGAGGCCGATCTCTAATATGAGCAGGCGGCGGTTTCAAAGCAAACCACGCGTCCTGTACGAAACGTAGTGAAGGGCGCCGACGGTTGATGCCGCAGACAGACAGAGCGAAGGACGCTGGGCCGAGCTCCGCCCGGGGGCTTGTGACCTCAGAGCAGAGGCCTGTGTTTGAATGCGAGTGCACGGTGAGGCTCAGTCATGTTTAGGGATTCTCCTCTCGGTCACGGCCTCTGATGCCGGTCTCTCTGTGACCAAGCACAACCCTGGTTACGAAGCTGCTTCCTGCAACAGCCTGGGCTGTCATTTAAACAGCATAGGCATAAATGCCTATATCATTTTGTCTTTGCTTTATGTTCTCCACTCTTTCTTTTTCACTCGGCCTGTTCATTTTCCAGCTCACTGGCTCCGTGGTGTTTTACAACCACCAACTCATCCGACTAAATAAGGTTTGTCACTCGGGGCACAGATTCATTCCAAAAACACTCTCTTCATTTGGAGACTCGTTAGAAAAGTGCCCAAAATTCAGATCTGTCTTCCGTTTCCATTCATGCACGACAGCTTCAATTACTGCGTGACCAGTACAGGCTGGGAACAGATGCCTTGCCGACACCTGTTTACTGCATATTAATGTTCTCCTGGATGAATATTCTAAACATAAATCTGCAGGACGACAAATGTTTGTCTCGCTACCTCGAATGTTAGTTAATGAGTGTTGTGTTCAGTGTTAAATGTCAGCATCAGGTGAGACTCATTACCAGAGTAATCAATGAGCCTCACATAAAATCAGCTGACACGATGCTCTCAGTTGGATGATACGGGCAACACAGCGCGTCTGCTCGTTCTGCTCTTCTACGCATCTCACTTCTCCAGAGTCGAGGTGAGGAGTTCCTGTGTTGACGATACTTCACCGCCGAGAGGCTCGGAACGTGGAACGAGGAGCATCAGAGTCTGTAAAAGAAACATTCTGTAAACATCCACGTCTACATTTCTGTTTCATATTCATCGTTACAAAAAAAGATGTGGTCTGTTATTTAGGATTTGCCTTTGTCGCCACATTCTGTCAGCAACAGGGGAAACTCTTTCTACTTGTATCTGATTATTTTTCAATTTGAGGAAATGCTGTTCCATATCGAAGCTGTTACTGCAACTGGGTCAACGCAGATAAACGAACTGCCTTCCGTGCAGAAGGCACAGGTGAGACGGCGACAGATAAGAACTATGGTGAAATGAAATGCTTTGCCTCCGATAAGCCAGAGGGGAGATTACAGAACCGAGCCTTCCACATCAGCCTCCCCCGGCACCGGGAGGATGGGGGAGGAGGAGCGGGGGGGGTTCCATGAAAGGCCGGCGTCTGCTGTGAGAATACAAATAACACACACAAATGAAAAGTGATGAAAGCATAAAGAAAAATAGGATTCCAGTTCTCTATCTCCGCTGAAGAGGAGAAGTGAATGTCAACAAGTAGAGAGTGACCGACAGTTACTGTGAACACACAGTGAACGAGCTCAGTGACAGCCGTCTGCAGCTCTCACAAATCCAGACGTTCCCTGGTGAGTCCTGACACGTGTGAGCACTGGACGCGTCGTACTCCGTGTCATCTGCTGTCGTCTTTGCTGTGACTCAGGACTCATTGCGCTCAGGGAGGCAGACAGGAGGCGCAGCTTACGGCGAGATCCACTGGATCCACTGGATCTGGACACACAGCTCCACACAGACATGGCTGCTGCTCTGAACTGAGGCTTAATTCTAATAGAGATGCTTTTTATTAACGTCTCTGTTTGTGGAGTCAGAGGAATTGAGAAAAAACTATAATAAGAACTCTTTGTAGATCATAGTTATTGTTTTCTATGTCTCTGTACTGTGGGACTGCGTAAAGTGAAATATTTATAGCCTTCATTTAGCAGGAAGTCCACAAAAAGCACGAGCGCAGGAACAGCAGACCACTGAAGACACCGGTCGTCACAAGCCGAAAGAGGAAAAACCTCCTCCTGAGTGGATCTGGAACTGAAAGCTTCAGGCCAGTTTGTGACAAAGCTCAGACTAAGAGGCTGAAAAATGAAGCAGCAGGTCTCGAGGTTGTCTTTAAAACAGCGCAGACAGGCGTCTGTCAGGCAGAAAACCATGTGAGAGCTGCAAACTATACCAACAACTGCTGCCATGCATGAAATAAATAAAGTTTGGTTGAAGGTCTGGACATGAGAGACTTCCACCCGTGGGGTTTTAAGATGTTGGTTGTACATATACTGTCTGTTACGACTGAGCTTTTTTAATGTTAGTGACACAGGATGAAGCCTGCCCTAGAAAACACACAGTGTGATATCAGATATCATTTATTTAATGGCCCCAAACCTCCAAATAGCTCTTTACAGGAAAACCTATTTAAGACTAGAGGAACACACAAACAACAGATCTCCTCAGACAGCGTTTAGTCATTTTATTTTCCACCTGCAAAACAACTTCGCGTGATCCTCTGGCACACGGTGACCGTGAGCGCGGTGCAGACCGCGTCCAGGGTTTCACAAAGCAACAGCAACAAAACAGTCAAACTGAGGCGAATATCTGGAAATGCATATGTTAAAAGGCAGTCTTGGCACTTTACATGCATCCTTACAGTAATATGTCTGTCATGCTGTACACAGTTAGGAGTATGAGTATTAGCAGGATAAAGGTACGACGGTTATTCTGCACCATGTTTATGTTTCTATCAAAGGTTGGTTCATACATTTGTGGTTTGAGAAGAAATGCTGAGACGGTGACATGTGACAGTGATCAGTGACGCAAACAAAATCCAGCGTGCCACTGAATTCCCATTATTCACACTACTATGACACGTGTGTAACATCTGGACTTGATGCCAAATCCAAAGGCAACTTTGTTAACTGCAGATAATTATACCTTATCTTCAGCTTATCCTGTTTACCTGAGTGAGTCCTGCAGAAATAAAGGTTGCAAGAAACTTAGAAAGAAAATTTGTTATGAATAAAATAAAATTTTGTATCACATTATATATATCTTATTATTATTTTTCTTTATCCCTGAGACACATGCACTCATGCATCAACCCATAAACTATATATTAACACACTCAATAATGAATAATACACTTGGCCCTCATACAAACAGTGAAGCTGAATGAAAAACACTTTATATCAAAGTCTAAAAATTAATTCTCTAAGAAAACTTTTTTTGTTTTTTTAAATTTTTTAGCACAGTGGTTCTGGACGCGAACCTGGAGCTGCTGTGTCAGGACCAGCTCTGAATGTGGGCCAGAGAGGCTCCTCAGTCATACACTGGCAAACACATGAACCAATTGGTCACGCGCCCGTGGGTCTTCATTTCTCTGTCCTCCGGGAGCAGCCCGTCTGTCTGGAGGGAGGAATCTTCAATACGAGTGATGTACAGCCAGGCGAGGATCACCCCGGTGAACTAGAGAGGAGGAGGAAGCAGACATACGCTCAGAACCTTCTTCTGACCTGAACGACAAATGATGCAGCGGGAAATTACTGTCAAACAAGCAAAACATTTGAATTGAATACGTAATAACTCATAAAAATGGTTGTATCCTGTCTGTGTGTGTGAGGGCACCTGTGGCAGCAGGATGGCTAACAGCAGACCCGCCATGATCTTATAGTTGTCCATCAGAAAGATGAAGAAGGCGTCAGTGCAGCCTCTGATATGAATGGTATTGATCAACTGTAAACGCTGCAAGACAGAACGAATGTGTTTGATATATTTAAAGAAGAAAGAAATTATTATTTTATCATATAAAGGAAAAAAAACATTAATTATTACAGCATTCAGAGTAAACCTACAGGGCTGAAAAGCAGAACTGGCGCTCACGGCCCCCCATTAAAGCTACTAAATGGCACACACACTCCCTCTGGGCTGTGATCGTCCTCCATGTATTGTAACAGCTCGGACCAGAGGAGGTGGAGCTGCACACTGGAGCACATCTCGACCTTGTCTCCATTCAGCGTGACATGGTGTGACCGGGTTAAATGGTGGCGCCCTACGTTTTAAATCTGTGAGGCTGCGGGTTAAAGCTCAGTCTTCTGCATTCAGCCACTCACTGCAGGTCCGTCTTACCTCTTTATCCAGAACCTTGTACCCACACATGGTGTTGGTCACTTCATTAGGCTGGAGGGGAGAAAGCAGAGGTGTCAGAGTCAAGAGGAGCGGTTTATCTCTGGAGGTAGAACCGGATGGACACGCTGTAACTGTAACATGAGGCCGAAGGCTCCACTATGAGAGGAGCCTCCGTGAGAGAGACCTGCAGGGTGTGTGTGCGTGTTTCAAATATTGAAATTTATTCACCCAGGATATTCAAATGAGATCATCTCTGATGTTAACAGGGTCACACTGAACTGAAAAAAGACACGTTATCTTCTACAGAAGGAAGACGTAAAAATAAACCCAGGACACTGAGTCACCAACAGTCCTGTTGATGTGCCTGGTCTTCAAAAGACAAAGTTTCTCAATGAAAAACCTTTGTTTGTTCTCCTTGTGAATGTGGGGAAAGTGTAGGTGTGTAAATCAAAAGGTGATGCGTGTGCTGCCTTGAGTGGGGGAAAATTGCCTGTGTGTGTGTGTGTGTGTGTGTGTGTGTGTGTGTGTGTGTGTGTGTGTGTGTGTCACAGATTCAATCACCATCAAAAAGAGGATGGGATGCATTTCAAATGCAGCTCCACATTGTTACAGCTATTACTATCATCACATACAAACAGAGTGAGCGATCAGGGGGGCAACATATATAAATAAACAGAGGCAGACATGATGCCGTGTTTGATTTATCCGAACATACTTTTTGAACAGTAAGTTTCACCTCAATTCCTCAATTTCATTACAAGAAACAAGTCGAAGAGTGTTTTACCGGTGTTTTACGCTGCAGCAATGACAAAAATGGATGAAATCCTGGAGGAACTGAAACTCGTTAATTACTTAACTCTTCAATCTACTTACGTTAGGAGCAATGCAGCAGGTGTAGGGGACGCCGCAGGCCGACGGACCCGGGGCAGAGCAGTTATGGTACATGTTGACCTCCCAGTCTTTAAACTCTTTACCTCCACAACACTTGAACTGCCGGAGACGAGAGGGAGAGAGAGATGATGAGACCCTGAGAACAGCGCAGTCGCCAGCATCACTGTGGGACGAACCGGTGACAGCCTGCATTGAACGGAGCCTGTCTTACGCAGCTGAAATGAGTTTGTCTGTCTACAGGCAGACATCTGGATCTGCACATCACAGTAACTGAGTTCAACTTGAACCGAGGACAGATTTTAGTTTGCTCTTGAATCAAAACGTGTGATTCATTATCATGTTATCTGATGCTTTGCCATAACTTACATTTCAAGTGTAATTAAGTAATTTATTGATAAACACAACTCAGGGTTCGTTTTCATTGTGTTCGACCGTTATTTACTTGATGTTCATGTTGACGGACATTAGTCCTACTTTTGTTTTGCTCTGTCTGGAGTCAAACACCTACGACCCTGACGGACTAATTGATACCTGCCAACCTCCCACTGTTCCTTCTCAGGGAGCGACGTGGTTTGACAGCAGCCAATTACTTTTAATTGCCTCCATTGGAGCCACGGCTGAACACAACAGATTATTACTGCTCTGTCACAACAAGCGAGCTCTGATAGGATCGATTATGATTAATGGTTGGGGTCCAGAGCTTTCGAGTCACACTGACTAAAGCGCTGCTTGACACAACTTCAACGTTAGACGTAATTGAGTGTTTCTGTGTCATTTTCTGCAGGTTGAAGGCTCTTTAGGCAAACACTGTTCAGCAGCTGTCACATGAACAACTGAATTTTATTATATATTAAAAAATGAATAAACAAAGCACATTCAATTTTAATGTTTCCATTAATGGGCCTCAGCTCAGTAAACGCACTTTACTCACACATTGTAACGTTGGTGTTGCTGTAATTCATGTTAAAACCAAAGGTTCAAAAATAGGATTTCGAGAAAATCTTCATTTCATCATTCCCCAACGAGGAAGCACAACATTAACTCCACTACTGAGCAGCTCCCCCGTGATTTACCACATAACAACACCCAGCCTCCAACTTCTCCAATCAGACATTTCGTTAGAATTGGAAGCTTTGGTCGTTGCTCCACATCAGACTGGAAGCACAGACTCAGACTCAAGTGTTTGCTCAGCTCCAATACCATTCAGTGCCACAAATAATTCATTGAGAGGGACAAAGCGGGTCGCTAACATGGTGAGGGAGGACCAAAAACGAGCAGGTGAGAGGTCCGACGCCGAGAGAGACGTCGAGGAAGAGCAAGACGTGTGATAAAGCCCGACGACGCATAAATGAATAAATAACAGCGAGCTCTTTGTCGTCGGCGCGCTCCCTCCTCCCATCTGCGTGATGCCGCGGAGCGCCAGCGCCGGGTCGGGACCCGCGCAAAGGCCGAAAGAGGCGAAAAGCAATTACAACGCGATTATTTTCTGCGACGGTGAGCCGCGGGTCCAAAACACAAGACAGTGGCTCCGAGGTAGGGGTGGAACGCATGCGGAGCAGCTCAGCGGCCCTGGAGTAAAAGGCGCCTGAAGCAGCAACCGCTCAGAATGCCCTCAACACGACGGGAGCGAGAGGGCGTCGTCCTCGGCGCCGCTCCAGAGCCGCGGCTTGATTACGCAACTAGTCGGCTGCTAACGCGCCATTAAAATACTAATTAAATACAGTGAAAAGTGATTGATGGCGTGTGTCGGCTGAGCTGGAGGAGATTTCTCAGAGATCATTCCTGTAGAGGCTTGAGTGACACGTGCAGGGGTGAGGTTTCCCCATGTGACAGCGAGGGGCTCAGCGTCCACTGAGCCCAAAGTCAGTCTCTGTGACATCGCTGTGATAAGACCTGCCTCGTCCGCTTCTCTCCCCCGTCAGACTGGACCAAGGAAACAAATCTGGGACTGCAGACACATATCGCTGTTTTAATTAAAGGTTTGGTGACTGACAGGGCCCGAGACGCGATGGGAGGCGATGTTTACTCCTCTCATGTTGACAGATGTGCTCTGTCCATCACAGCTCCTGCTTTTATTCCACGTTTCACACTCTGCCCTGCTCCCGTCTGTCTCAGACCTTCTATATAAACGAGCACTGACTGGACCCACTCTAATAAGTTGAATGAAGATGTCGACATTCATTCTAATTGTCCCACACAGATCTTGGTTTAAGGTGCATTTTAATGTAAAACACAGGTTTTCCTGTAACACTGACTGGCGTTGGATAAATGCCACCGACGCCTCCTGTGATGAATTCAGCCTGACACCATAAACACGCGAGTCAAATAAACACCCAGCGCTGAGACGTGTCTGTCCAGAGGTTATGCTGCTGCACAGCTGTGGGACGTCTTAACATGAAACCACAAAACGCCCCACAGCGGCTCAGGAGCCACCGGTCCAGCTGCTGGGGCTTCCAATAAAGGAAATGAGGAATCGCAGTGGTGCAGCAAGACGCTGCAGCAGTCAGTGTTATGACAGATTAACGACGCAGTGCAGTTGTGAGTGTGTGTGAGTGTGTGTGTGTGTGTGTGGGGGGGGGGGCACTGTCACTGCCTTTTTCAGTGTTGGAAACGCGGGCAGGCAGCCAGTGTCACACCCGTTAGAAGACTGAGGCACAGAGGAAAGAAATGTGGAGCTGAAATCAGCGTGATGCAGAATAAATGGCTCCACTCTGATGTGTGGCTCATTGACTCCAGTATAAAAAGGGTCACACACACTCACAGCTTCAACCACGAGCTCGTAATCGGCCTTTGTCACATTAATGATGGGATCAAATTAACCAAGGCTGTAAATTAGGCGCTGCTCCATTCATTCTAACAAAGAATTTTATAATATTATCAAATGCTCCGTTTGGCTCAAATGAACTGAAATAATGAGACGCTGGAACCAATAAATCAATTCCCCAAATTCCAATTAAGGAATAATTCATTCCTCCGTCGATGAAGCGTTTGCCTCCATCCCTCTGATGTGGAGGTTTCAGAGCTGCTCTCAAAGGTCACGCTCACAGATCGCAGGCGTCCAGCTGATAAGAACACAGATTTCAGAGCAGCTCTGAATGTTTGCTTTGGGAAGCGACACGCAGGCTCGTCATCACTTCCACTCCTCATTTGCTGTTTAACCGTGTGATCTAAGAGGACACCGTCAGTTACTGTTGAGTTGACTGGGAGCTTTTTCTCCTGTCAGGCCTCATCTGTGAATTCCTGAGCTGGAGTGAGTTTCCACCTGAATCAGGCTCACGCCGTCGGAAGGCGGAGCACGACAGGACAAGATGAAGAACGATGTGGTGAAAGATTAAGTAATAAGGCTTGAGTGCAGCTTTATTCCAAACTCATTCAATCCATCCACCGGCCTCATTTAGCACATCTGGAAACGGCCTCGATCCCCGCTGACACCTTCTGATTGGTTTTCATCCGAGTCCTGTGGGAAAACGCTCCCCACTCTCAGGAGACTCGAGACGAGCAGCGACCAGAGGAAACACGGAAGCTTCGAGCAGCAGCCAAATGGCTTCGCTCCACGGCTGAAGCTCTGCTAGTCAGAAACGGAGCCAGAAACAGAGCCAGAACCTCACCGCTGCCAAGGTAACAGTCGCAGCGAGAGGAGGCTGTTGTTTAGCGTCAGCATTAGCCTCCACCTGAACCAGCGTCGCTCTGGACCGGAACCAGAGCAGCATTAACTCGTAGAGTCTGTGATTTCAGGTCCAATAACCACTCTTCTAGCTGAACCGGGCCCTTCAGGTGTTTCACGTCAGAGGCTTTTGGACTTGATTAACCAGCAACACCGAGCAAACCGACTGCCTCTCATTCTGTCCCCAGACGCCACCGTGTGCTCATTAGCTCGGCTTCACACTCTGAAGCAGGTGCACACCACAATTCTCGCTGCAGTTCCCACAGTCTATAGGTGAATCTGATCTCAAGTCAGTGTTGTGTGGCAGACAGTTTTAAAGGCACAGTAACAGAGTCATAAGATGAGTTTACCTTCTTCTGCACATGGTCCATGATGTTTTTGAAGTCCAGGTCATCGTAGTAGTTCACGATGCCCTTTCGGATGCTCTTGTTGAGTAAACCGATCGTCTACACGGGAACAGAAACAGAGAAGTGGTTTAAGTGTGTTGTTGGTTCCGTCACACATCAGAACCATCGCTCGCGGGAGGCCGTGCTCCGACCAGTCAAGGTGACCGACCCGCTGAGGTGGAATATTCAAATGTGACATTCAGGCGGCTCACATCTGTCAGTCACAATCTGCTGCGACTGGGTCACATGAACCCAGCGCGTCACAGGACCCAGACTCCTCGAGTGACTATCTGAATATTACACATTAATGGAGAGCGTTTTTCAAGCCGGGCTCTCGGTTCCCGGAGCGTCGGTTTTATCCATGCTCCATTACACGACGCAACAGGCCTTTCAGTTCTTCATTCATTTTGTTATGCGCCACTTCTCTGTTTTACCCACACTTAATAACCTCCTCGTGGGAATCGTGGAGATTAGAGCTACTGAGCTCTCATTTCATTTCGTTTCCTCCTCCTGACGCGAGCACGTCAGCGAATCTGCCTTGTAAATTAGAAGACTAAAAAAACACAGCGCAGAAGCAAAACAGCCAAGACTCTGAAACCAAAGCTTGTCCCCACAGTCTCACATTAAGACATGAGGACGTGTTTCATTGAGGAGGCAGATGTAAAGTACAGCTCAGCTGAGGATTGACAGCATCGCACCTACACGGACACAGAGCAGCTACCGACCAGCGTCTGCTGCTTGAAAAGCCCCTTTTTCTCTAGAAAACTCATTTATTCTCTAATGTTAATACTCAGGAGCACTTTACTAGGACGTACTAGCTAACTGTAACTGTATTACTGTAATTCCAGTCATAGCATCTTTTTTACAAATATATCTGAAGCCTAAAGATATTGTGTCCTTTAAGGTTTGAGGTTGGGAACATTCTCCTGCCTCCAGTTCCTCATTCGACCCCCGGAAGGTGGAGAGATGGAAGCCATAAAAGTCCGCTACAGGTGCTGAGTCATCAGCGTGGAACAAGGTTAACAAGTTTTACGACTGTGGTTGCTGGATTTGTATCATTGCGTTTATTTTGTTCCGCTGTGGAGGACGACGGTGACGTTCAGTCTGGGCTTTTTCTTTTACCCAAAGATCCACCGCTCGGCACATGGACGTTTTCTATAGATTCACAGGGCAGAAACGTTCTGATGCATGTGGTCGTGCATTCATCCTCCGGCCTTGATGAAGACGCGGAGCTCAACTCATCACCACCACGCTCGACTTTCTGCTTAAATTCCGACTTCGCCTCCGCTGCCATAGGTTAAAGAAAACACAGCATCGACGCTCATCTCAAAATCAGCCACCTGCAGAGCATGGCAGAAGAACCAAACGGCTTCCTCCGTCCAACCTGGTGGTTTCTGATCATCGAGGTTAATAACTTCCACCGTTAATGCGACACTTATATAAAATCTAAGGCTAAGTTTCACTGATGAGTGCCGCCTGCTCTGGAGGAAGCTGCTCGCTGAGAAAAACAGGCTCTCACGCTGTGTTAGTATGCACAGGAACGTTATTAGATTTTATAGAGGGGGGGGGGGTATTAAAGTAGGAGCCACAGGGAGGTCAGGACGCAGCTCATACAAACAACGAGTCCAAACACTACAGTTAAAGGCTCAGTTCTCCAAACCAAACGCTGGACACGTCACCTTCACGAACACAAACACTATTTGGCTCGTTTATCTGCATCCATCGGGTCTTTTCTTTCGCTCAGTCTCATCCGTCTTCCGTGGAGACCTGTAAAGGTCACATCTTCCCGTCTGGAACAAAACAGGCCTGTGTTTCTTTCCGCTCCCCTTCTCGCGAACTGCACGCGTGAAGACGAGCTGGTGCAGATCAGGTCCTACCTGTCTGGCAGCTCCACGACCCACCGGACGTCCCTTGTGTGCAGACACCATCGACCCACTGTTCCGCCCCTTTCCTTTCTAAGGTGCTGCTCTGTGACTTATGATGCTACGGTACATAAATAAAGGTCACTTCACCTCAAACCATTAGAAAGGCTCTGATCGGCCGCGTGACGAGGTGGGAGGGGGTCGTCTCCTGTCACAGCGCGACCAGGTGACACACCAGCGCTGCAGAGCTCACCTGGTTGCGGAACAGCAGAGCCAAGATTCCTCCCAGCAGCTCCAGCAGCAGGCACACGGCCAGGGTGTACATGAACTAAAAGAGAGGAAGAGGCGTCAGCACCAGAACCACCAGCTCACACGTCAGTCTGCTCACGGTTCCGACATGAGCAGGGAAAACTCGGCTGCTGGACTCCAAGGAGAACCACAGGTGCCCTGGTGTAACTGGGTTAGTCGGAGAAAACTGGTTTTGATGGAAATCGGAGAACCAGTTCAGATTCCGCTCGCTTGAACGCGTGCAAATGCAATGACGTCATCATCCCATACGTGCACTAAATGTCCTGCTTTCGTCCAAGCACGCCACTCACCACTTTCAGCAGACCTATATTATCCCTCAGACAAGCCAAGACTCCGATGAACGAAACCACGAACATGAGGATTCCCAGGAGAATGAGGATTATGGACGGGGCCAGGAACACTCCATGCAGCGTCTTGTAGCGCTGCCTCTCCACCTCGGCGTAGATGCCGATGATCAAGATAAATCCTCCTATTATCTGGAAACAAGAGAATCATCATCATCATCATCATCATCATCATCATCGGGACAGAATTCACGTAGCTTTCATGTAATTTTGAATTGTGAGAGGACCAAACACCACCAGCATTAAACCCAATAATCCAAACCAAATGAAGTGAAGTCCGAGCTGTGAGGCTTTAAGTTCAGAATTCATGCGTTTCTCTCACATCTCTAGCCCGTTGGCATCCGTCAGCGCTCGCACCTCACAGGCTCCGAACAAACAGTCGAGAGGAACAACAGACAGGAGAAGACTCTGGATACGTGTGGGTGTGTTTGTCCACAGCCTTTGTTCAGGCCACTAATCTGTGACGAGCAGATGGAACCAAGGAGGTTTGAGGATATTCGACTCGATTTTGGCACAAAGGAGGTGAGTGACGCCCAAGTTTGTGACCGCAAGGGTCTACAACAGGAGACATCAGTTATAAACCAGCGTCAAGACTGAATCTGACTAAAGGATCCACATTTGTGTAACACCGTAACATGAACACGGCTGAAGTACGACCTCGTCCTCCTCGTGGCTCTGTCTGCAGAATCTCCAGAGCATGAGCTCCTGAAGGCACACAGTCCAATTAGAGCCAGAATATAATCAGAACTTTCATTTTCACTACACTCAGGAGGACCAGAGATATTTCATTTTCATTAATTAACTTCTCTGAAGCTGGTTTGCTTTGGAAACTCTGGGTCCACTGGGAACAATTAGTGAGTATTTAGTTGAACACGCAAGGCACGAGGACAGACACCCACCGACCGGTTCACCCTCATTCTGACAAAAGCCAACAATTCAAGTCTGTCTTTAGAAATTGAACAACCATCAGTGCGATGAAACAGAAACTCATGACTCCCCGTTGTTATGAATCGTCCTATCAGTTCTTCATGACGGCCCCAGACTCACTGTCATCAGTCCCAGCATTCTGTGACTCAGTCTGACGGAGACTGAGACTTGGCATGTTCCTGCTTCTAGCTCACACAACCAGAAATAATACTTTAATTATAAACTTAGAAAAGACTGTGGCAGAAAGGACAGTTGAGTTCACTGAGGAGGTACGATATCGTCACTACCACATAACAAGAAAACCTATTCAAACAGGGAGGAACAGAAGTAATTATAACACAACTTCAATGTCAGATTCAATAAAACCAACAATGTAAATATTAATAGTTCAGCCTTATATAAAACCAAAAATAAATCAGTATCCCTGGTTTGACATCCTCAACCGGCCCAGTTTGTGGTTTTATCTTAGTAAAGAAAGAGAAAACACGCGTAAATGTCCCACTGTGGAGTTCTGTATCATACATGACCGTAAATCAAACTAACACTAACACAAATAGATTCAAGCACATCGGCCTGTAACATGATCGTGCTGTGGTTCGGCCTCGCCAGCGTGTCTGAATGGAGAAGCCCGGGAAAAGGCTTCCTTCTTCATCAGTGGTTGTGAAGGTGCCGCCGCTGTTTATCCTCCAGATTTTACATGACCTTACATGTCCCTGCTCGCTGCCGGCTGCTGGCTCCTCGCCCGCCCGCCCGCCCGCCGCTAGCTCACTTCCCAACAGCCACGAGGTGAGGGGGACCCTTTTGAAATGAACAACTCATAATTTCTGCTGACAGAACGTGTCAACGCTCATGAGCGATCGACCTCACAAAGGGTCTGGGCGGAAAATGAATCAATTTGGTTTATGTAAACACATCTGGAAATTAAATAGCTGTGATAATTTAATAACACAGGCTGTGCTGTTTATCAGCGGGCACTTAGGTGTCGACGTCTTCAGTGACAACCAGAGCATTAGGCCCAAGTTAAGTTGAATTATAAAACCTTTATAATTACACTGGTAAAACAACTTAAGGCAGTGTTATGAGGGTGAGAATAACCGGTGTGGGCGCACGCAGTGCCGCGAAAATGAAGACGGAGGGAAAAAAGCAGTAAAATCCATGTCTAATCACCCAAAGGACAGAGTGAGAGCATCCACTGTTAAGGACAAAGTCTAAATCAATTTGAGTGATAAAACATAATCCTTCAAAAGGACCCTTGGATTTAAGTCTAGCTGCTGCTGCAGATCATCAGGGTGTCTGGTGGAGGACCCTGTGTTGGGCTGAGGAGACCGACTGGGCCTGGACTCGCTTTAGCAGAACTCACCCACGTCCCAGTGGATATTAATTTTTCCAAAGCTGACTAGACTATTCACAGAACCCAGCAACATCTATCTATTGCAAATCTCTCTATTAGATATATCAGTCCAGAACCATACTATGACTGCTGTGTGTAAATAGCTTAAGAACA
Organism: Betta splendens; assembly: GCF_900634795.4. Lineage (NCBI taxonomy): Eukaryota > Metazoa > Chordata > Actinopteri > Anabantiformes > Osphronemidae > Betta > Betta splendens. Next base: position 12,378,759 of record NC_040883.2, read on the forward strand.
ATAATCCTAAAGGGTCAAAGCCCACCTTGACTAAGGCAGCGTGTTTTATGATCACGTCAACACTTAGCAAGTCAATAAAGGTGATCAGAGTTCAAAGACTGTAAAATATGAACGTTGGGATTTCTGATCCACCAGTTTGGGATTGGTTTTACTGGAAACCTTCAAGCCAACACAAAGCTGGTTTTGCTCGTGTCCCTGGGTCCTTTTCCACTGAGAGCAGGAAACAGTTCATCTTCTCTTCTACATTGTTCCACCAACATGTGTTATTTCACTTGCCTATTCGCAGCCTCACCAGCTGATTCCTTTCAAAGCGGCTTCCTGCCCTGACAACACCGACTCAATACAAAGAAAAGGCCAAGGCTTCCAGGACATTTGCAAAAATAAAATAAAAAGGAAGGAGTTTACAGGGGCTTTTGATAAGAAGAAGGTCAGAGGTTAAAACAGGAAAGTGTTTGAATAGTACATCACTAAAAGAGGACTCGGCACTACTCAACGCTGCCAAAAAAGCCGCCTGTCGTATCAAGGACCCCAAATATATAATCTGTCACTGTGTGTGACAGGAAGCAGCTGGAGCCTCTGGCAACGTTCCATAAAATCATTTATTTTAACAAATATAAAAGTGGTTTAATCCCAACACTGGTATTTTAAGACGTTGAGCAAAATGAGCATGAACTTGAAGCAAGTTCTTTAAACACACGTGAGAGGAATCTTAATCACATAAATACTTTTTACCTCGGTTGAATAACAGATGCAGGTGTACCTAATAAAGTGGTCACTGAGGAGAAGTATAGTGCAGGTCAGACAGGCTTTGCTCCCTCTGTGATTCCACTGAAACAAAACGAATTCTCCAGGACGCTGCCCTCCGTTTTTACGCAGCCTCAGTCCGTTGACATTAACATCTGCCCCGTCGAGAGAAGTTCAAGGTTCCTGGTTATGTCTAATAACAATGGATTTGAGAATTAAGCACAGGACACTGCTTATACTGTTCTGTGTCCATTTACATTTCCCATTAAAGTCTATATTCAAAGTAAAAATATTAAAAGCCTCGCGTTCAACTAGAGCTGCCAGGATGATCATCAGATTTAAAAATAAACCAAGAAAAAAGCTTCATCAGTGGTTTGGAAACACTCAGCTGTCAATTAAACTCGAAAACCAGCATGGACTAATGTTGGGCGTGTGACTGAAGATCGTTGCATCACTTCATGCAAAAAAACCCACTTACAATGAAGATCAAAGCAGACGTTGGGCAACAGTAGCTCGATCGAACAGCTCATTTTCAATCCCAGTTCTCACACTGAAAACTCTGGGAGAACAAACTCTGACACTTTACATCATCTTCTACTCGTTCAAATTCCTCAAAGGCTCTTCCCCGCACTCATCAGATGGCACTGGCGTGACTCGCCCCGCGCCGCGGTCTGACCTCAGCGGGAATTCACAAGAAAAACCCTTCATAAAAGAATAAAGATAATGCGCAGTTCCCCTTCTAGTTTCTCATCTCATGCCTTGCGCCGCGGACGTCGTGCGCGTCCTCGTGCGCGTCCGCGTGGACGCAGAGCAGCGGGCAGGTAAAGCAGGTGAGCGGTTGAGGGTGTGGCCAGCGCGTGTCGCACCGACGGTCGCAGCCGTGGAATAAAACCACCTGTCGCCCTTACGGCTGATATCGAAAAGGTCAAAGCCCTATTTTAACCTCACATCACATCACATCTCATCACATACGGGCGCGTCTCTGTTCAGCTTTGCAGCCTTTTCAACGTAAAGGACGCGCGGTGCGTCCTCGCCCCTCCATTATCCATACGCTACAGCCGCGACACGACCCCCCCCCCCTTTAATCAAGTGGAGCTACTCACCCAGAAGATGAAGGCGTAGGCGCACAGCATGAATTTGAGGAAGACGTAGGAGCATTTGTGACAGTATCGCGCGCCTTCGCTCTCGGCCATCGCGTCGTTCTCGGCACCGCCGCCTTCGGCTGCAACCGGCGTTGTTGTTGACAGCACTTCCGCGTTGCGGAGGCCACACACCCCACCTGGAAGCGTGATGGACGCGGGCGTGCGCGCGCGCGACAGCTTGAAAACGGCCGAGTGGCACCCAGCGAGATTTTTACACATCACACTGAATTAGTGTAAATGTGTGTCATCTCATCTTTACCTTTGACTTTTTAACAGAGTTAAATTATGAGGTGTTTTTTTAATAAATTAAGGTTCAGGCTTAAAAAAGTTGCAGTAACATATTTCATATTAGACATGTTAATGACGCACAATATGTCAGCTGTCAAGTTGTTTCCAGTTTCCACGTTTCTGTAATTAAATACTAAATAAAATAACCTGTTTGAAAAACTTAGCTGAGTCAAACTGTGGCTGCACCAACTAATGGTGGCGTTTGAATCAAAGTGTACCTTTGTCCAATAGCAACCTAAAGCATAGACTGTACAATATTTCATAACCATATAATATTAATGTCTAACTTTGCCCCCTTGTGGCCAAGGATATTTGAGAGCAATACAGAAACGCGTAAAGCCCAGTATCACAGCCTGATCTCTGAAATCTGAAACACATGAAACCCTCCGTCCTTAAATCCACTGAACACAAGAGCAGCAGGTTATATTTACAGTAAAAGGAGCGACAGCGCACAAACAGAGACATGTAAGAATGATATGATGGTGGACGAACTGTCATTTCAGGTGAAGTTTTGCATGAAGGCAGCGTGATAATGACTCACTGGAGTTATAAAGAGTCTAATATTATTGGCTCTGGTGGGGTTTTATCAGCAGGCATTATGTTGGTTTACTCCATTTATCACCTCCACATTCTCTTATCTGCGTCTGTGGACAAATGGCCTTGAGCGCAGCAGACGGAGTCAACAGGACCAGCATCAGCTTTATCACAAATATTCTTTAAACCTTTTGAACTTGGCTGGATTTCCTCCAGTCACGTAAACACACTGTTCTTTTTGTCTTTCTGTGACAGTTCTTATGAGATTTAAAAAAAGAGTAGGTTTTGTTGAATATGTAAACCTTTTAGTCAGCTGCAGTCTTTGTGGTGGGTTCAAGTAGATCTAATGACAGACTTTAAGTTGATGCAGTCATTGCACTCAGGAGAAGACAGGTTCTGGGTTCTGCTGCTGTCAAGTGCTTCTGGCTCAGTTTCACAGAGGAGACCACACAGAACAGTGTCACCAGCTCGCTGGAAACTCCCAATTCTCTCTGCTTGTCCTTAAACGCGCCATTCGCATTTGTGAACATATAAAAGTACAAAAGGTGCACACACACACAGCAGGAAGGAGAAACCATCACCTGAAGAGGAGCCGAATGGAGTTACAAACAACCTGTTAATTTCAATGTTTCATCGCTTCAAGGACAGACGCAAAGGGTTCCGCTGTTGTAAAAGTCCTCAGTGCCTCCTTTTGTTTACTGATAAGGGCTGAACACACAGCACAGTGTGTATCAGAATGCTACCGGATCCTGCAGCCACCGGTCGGCTAGGGCTGAATATATATATATATATATATATATATATATATATATATATATATATATATATATATATATATATATATATATATATATATATATATATATAAATGTTTACAATGATACAAACCCACTCAGTGCTCCCTAGAAATGAAGGTGAGATCAAACAAAGCAGCACTGCTTGCATCAACATCAAACACGACCTTCAAAGAAACATTTATTGCACCGCAATGTACGACTTCTTCTAATAAGTCGAAGCCCAAGAACGAGCCCTGAGACGGACGACCTCGGTCTCGACTGATTGCGAATGATGAAGGTGGAATTCCGGAGCGAGGCGGACGCAGCGTTTAGTCCGTTTCCTCGCTATTGATCCAGGCTGACTTGTAATCACTGCGCATTCACTGAGCTGCACCCAGGGATGGACGCGTGGACGGCAACGCGGCCCCCCCCCCCTGTCGCTCCACAACCCGAGACAAAAGGGCCGGTCCGTCCCGTCTGCATGTTGCCTGTCAAACAGGACCTGATGAGGGGAAATGGGCCGTTTAAGGGCAGTTTGACTGGAAATTGCTTTAGATGATGTGGAAGCTGTAGTTATTATAGGTAGCTGTGGAGCCCAGGCCTTTATTCCCCCTGATGCGTTCCCCATGCAACATCTACGTTTTCCTTCTAAACTATTCGTTTTCTCTGATTGTATCCTAATTTTTTTTAAATTAAAATCTATTCATTTCATTGTCTCCACACGTGTCTTCATTCCCCTCCCTCTCTTCCAATGCACGTTCTACACCTTTTCGTCTTGACGACAGCGCATTAACGTTTGTTGGTGCGTCTCACGCACTAAGTCAGAGGCGGCACCTGAGCGTCTCTCCTCTCTCTCCGCGGGGAAGTTGACGCAGCTCCACGCGCGCCAGTCCGTCCGCGCGTCCGCGTCGCTCCCGGCGCAGCTCGCGCCTCAATCCCACATTCCAGGAGAGAGGCACGCGGCGTGCGTCCGAGGGCGTGGATATATCTTGAGTGGTTTGATGGATCACTCTGAACGACCCGGCGCCCGTTACGCGGGAGCGGTGCGATTTTTCGGACATTAACGCTTATGGATCTCACAAAGTGATGTTGAACCTGACACCTCAGCTGCGCGAATAGAAAGGTAAGCTGGAAGTAACGGTCTGACGGCAGTTTGACTCTTTCACGGGGAAATCTTCACAAATTGACTGATCACTTTTGTCTTAAGGTGTTGCCAAACCATTCTGCGTTTTTGCCAACGCGCGTCGGAAGGTTTTTCACTTTAATGACAGATTTTAAATGACCCTCTGATTGGAATTGGACCGAACGCGGGTTATAATTAACGCCGCTTATTAACAGCCACGCGCTCCCGTTCGTCAGGAGGCTGCGAAACTTGTCACAGTAGTGATACGGTGGGTAATTGTTAACGCGACTCCGCTGATGCTGTGAATCAAACAGCCTCACGGCCGAAAGGAGCGGGCTCGATACCGTTACATGAAACCTGGAATTCGTAATCAAGGTAATTGAGTCCAATTTGACCAATTCAAACCCAACTGTCTAATCACCTGTGAGAATAGTCAAAGTGAGCTGATCAGTGAGTCTGAAACACCCAACACGGACGCATCTAGAGAAGGATGATGAGAGTTCACCGCGTCCAATCCTCCGTATGACTCATTTCACTTGTACGTAAAGTTTCTGTCAGGTTGACAGGGGGAGAACATGGACGTCGAAGGTCTCATTCAGCACATTGAACGAGACATGGAGGCCACTTCCTTTCCTTTATCAGACACCACCGGCTGGCTGGACGACGGGAACGAGACGACTGGGAACCAGTTCCAGCAGCCCCATTGGCAGGTGGGAGGGCTGAAGTCAGAGCCAGCTCCTTCTTGTTCAGCCTCAACCATCAAGTGACGCAGTAATTCCTCATGAAGGGGATAATGTTTTATTATTAATAATCAGGATAATAACACACAGCTCAATAAAGAGATATTTCTGTTATGATTCATTAACTTCTGGGATGATTTGGTTTAAACTGGTCTTTTTACAGTATATATAATATTCAGAATCTCTTCTGGTGCAGAAAAAAATTGTCAGATGTAATTTAACTATACTTTAGGTGTATGTGGGCTTTTTGGAACAGCTTTTATTACGTTTGGTTCATTTCATCATCATTGGTTCAGCATAATTCAAGCTTCCCCCTGATGTTATTTCGTTACCGATATTGATTTGCTTGCTGACCTTTGGACCTGACGACAGTGAGACACAAGAGATGCTCTCTGAATCCCTCTCCTCTCCTCCCAGGTGGCTCTGTGGGCCATCGCCTACTCCCTCATCATCCTGGTGTCCGTCACCGGTAACGTAACCGTGATCTGGATCATCCTCGCTCACAGGCGCATGCGCACCGTCACAAACTACTTCATCGTCAACCTGGCCTTCTCCGACGTCTCCATGGCAACCTTCAACACGCTGTTCAACTTCGTCTACGCGCTTCACAACGACTGGTACTTTGGCCTGGCGTACTGTCGCTTTCAGAACTTCTTCCCCATCACTGCCATGTTCTCGTCCATATACTCGATGGCCGCCATCGCAGTGGACAGGTGAGGAGGCCAACAGTCTGCTGTCGGCGCCGCGACGCTAATATAACGACTGATGCTTTGAGGAGCTGCATTAATTACAGTCAAACGGAGATGGATGAGGATTTAAACCCTGAACGCAGCAGTCCGGTCACCACCTCACCCTCTGTGACGCATTCAGGGTCCCTTATTCATTCTGTATAGGAGCTCTCGCTATTCCACACTTCAGCCTTTGCCGAGAACATCCAGACGAGACCACAGCGACGCGCCTGTCCTTGTGAAATCGCGGCGCATTCACACTCACGAGCATCCCTTGATATCAGCAGCAGCGGCAGCAGCAGCTGTTCACCTGCTTCGAATGAAAAGATGCTGAGTTAAGGCGACATGGGTCAACAGGCAGCAGAGATGCAGATGTCATTAATGCTCACTGGAGCATTAACGGTCAGTCTGCTCCCACCGTCAAACTGTGCTGAAATTATGATGCCGCGTATCGACTGAGTCACCCGTTTATTCCAGATCCACGCTGGTAAAACACAATGGCTGTGCAATAAATAATGTAGGCTCAGTAGAAAGCCTCCGCTCAGTGTCGACATGCAGCATGAGACCCTGAAGGTCTCTGTGTGGCTGCCGATGGGTGTGTTGATGAACGAGGCATGCTCAGAGACACCCAGGTGGAAAAGCTGCTTAGGACTCAATAATTCCTTCTTCCTTGCCGATGTGTGGAACCACCCGTTAATGTGGCTCGAATGGACTTCTCCGCGGCGCCATCGGCCGAGGCGGCGAGCAGGAGATGATTAACTGCACTTTAGGCTAATCAAATCAATTCTGATTGAGCTAGCTTATTATCACAAATTACAAAGGCCTCTCCCGAATCAAGAAAGTCCTCAATTAAAACTCAAGCATCGGCATTCTTAGTAGAACGAAACGGAGGGCGAGACCTCAAACAGGATGTTTAACACAGGGAAGGAGGGTCAGCACGAACGAGATAGATCAGCTTCAGCCAAGTAGAGCTGGGTACGACTGGAGGCAGGTAGGATGAGGGCGAGGAGTCCGTGTTGTCTCACCTCTACCTGAACACCCATCCATCCATCTCCCTCTGCTCCCCCGCAGGTACATGGCCATCATCCACCCCCTCAAGCCCCGGCTCTCCTCCACCTCCACCAAGGTTGTGATCGCGTTGATCTGGATCGTGGCGATCGCTCTGGCGTTCCCGCAGTGCTACTACAGCGTGACCCAGTTCTACTTCCCCAGAACCGTGTGCTTGGTGGACTGGCCCGATGATTATGGGGGGAAACATCAACTAAGGTGAAAGTCTGCTGGAGCATCAGGCTTCCGAATCCTTTAGGGTCAATAAGTCATTAACCCTTTAATGGCTGATCCGTTGTTCCACCTGACTTTCATGTGTCGCCGTTGGTCTCTCCCGAGACCAAATGCAAACAAATGTGGAACCATGAAAAGAGAGCATTGTAAATGGGTGATAGATTATACCTTAGGCCTCCTCCTCTATTGTGAGGGGGTCAATCGATCCGATGGCTTCGCTTGGGCCAGTCTGTGTTCTCAAAGGGCCCTTTGTCTTTCAAGTGCAGATGTGCCGCTCAGGAAGCTCCTCTTGAGCTTTGCAGACACTGTGTGAAGCGACTGTACAGTTCGAACCCAGAGGAAACAGCCATCGTTCATATCAGAAACAGACACATTTGGCTAAAATGAAGATTCTAGACGTGTCACCCAGCAGTGGGAAATCAGTAATATTATCTCTTAACTCTTCTGAGCCTTTTTTAGGTAGGACCCAGATTTCAGTCCCACATCCTGAGACAGATGCCTCTTCTTTAATTGGGCTGCTTTTATCCAAACCAATTTAATAGTTTACAAATGAATAAGTGTCACTTTTTTTCATCATTGTCAATATTAATTCAGAGCTGCGTGCTTTTTATGAATAAGCAGACATGTTTACATTCACAAACATAATTAGATTCTTCTGTAATTAGCGTGGTCATGATTCACGTCTTTGCTTAGGTTTAGGCAGAGACAGCGTCAGGGACAGGCAAGGTTCATACACGATCGATCAGCAAAACCAGGATACATGAAAACACGGCCAGACAGGAACAATGAACTGGGGGAACAACGATGACACACGAAACAACGATCTGGCAAGGGACTATGGGAACAGGTGGTGGTTAAATACAAAGTGACTTGATTACTGATAACGTGCAGGTGTGGGTAATAACGACCGGTACTGACAGGGAACAGCTGTGACAACGGGTAAACAGGAAGTAAAGCAGGAACAGAAACAGAAACCGGGAGTGCTACAAAATAAAACCGGAAATGGAAACTGGAACCAAAATAAAACAAGGAGCAGATCCAGAGACTGTGACAGGTTTACTATAAGAGCTTTGTTTTCTAAGTTGAAGAAAGTCCCCAAAGTGCAGCCACTTCCCTCCATAAGCTCCACAGAGGGACTGAGGATCACTCCTATCCAGCGGATTGGAGTATTGTAAAGCTCTGCTCTGACTGACTGATGGCGGCTTATCACCATCTATTACTGCAGACTTAGGGGCTTAGGGGCTGTTTGAACTTCTCCTTCACAGCGTAATGATTTTCCATGTTATACGCAGTCACGCCGGCTCTTGTAGATGCGCGATGAGATGACGAGACGTGAGGGGTCACTTTCAAAGTCGGGTCACTTATTGGAGCAGATTTATATCAACCACGAGGAGCCGTCGCCGAAACCTGGACTCCAGCTAAAATCCTCACACTCCTTCAATTGGTGATGACACAAAGAGCACTACGATGGATTTTCGCTGTCATGACACCAGTCGATTCTCCCTCTGTAGTTACCAGTATGCGCTGATACTGCTGATCTACCTGCTCCCTCTGCTGGTGATGCTCGGGACCTACAGCCTGGTGGGCCAGACGCTGTGGGGCGCTCACATCCCCGGGGAGGCGTCGGACCATTACCACAGCCAGATCACCGCCAAGAGGAAGGTCACTGCTCCACCAACAGGCATCACTGTCAAAATAATCACGTGATTCATTCAATTTGGGCACAGCCTTGCGTTTCCTGTGTGATCTGTCGCAGGTGGTGAAGATGATGGTTGTTGTGGTGGTGACCTTTGCCCTTTGCTGGCTGCCCTACCACGTCTACTTCATACTGGGATCATTTAACAGAGACATTTATAAACAACGCTACATTCAACAGGTCAGCGTCTCACTTCCTGTGGTTTATTCCTGTGAGTTGGACTTAATGGTTCAGTAACTGGTTTCCATTCCTTCTCAGGTGTATCTGGCCATATTCTGGTTGGCGATGAGCTCGACCATGTACAATCCAATCATTTACTGTTGTCTCAACCAAAGGTGAAACATGTATTCACACGCTCATTTGTTTTTTTTCTAAAGAAGTGCGACCAGAAAACCCAGTCTCCTCTGGTTCTAGGTTCCGCGCCGGTTTCCGCCACGCCTTCGCTTGGTGCCCCTTCATCAAGGTGACGGAGGAGGACAAGATGGAGCTGCAGCACACGCACACCTTCAGGGTGACCATGACCCGCAGCCAGCGCAACAACAGCGCGCACGTGCACGTGCACGCGCACGCCTCGGCCAGGTCGAACTCCAACCCCGGCAGGGAGCCGAGCGCCAGGAGGGACGTGGGCCCGAGCCTCAAGGAGCTCGTTCACGACTCGCACGCGGCGAGGAGGCCGGAGGACGCGAGATCAGCAGCAGCCGAGCTCATGGACGACGGCCCCCCGCGGTGAAGCCGACAGCGTGAACGAGAGGGCAGACAGGTGGAAGCAGGGGTGGCAGCTGAGAGGCAGCTTCTGGTGACTCAACCAACACAAAGCTGGTGACCCCTGACCCCCCAGCGGGGGAGCACCTGTCCCTTTGGGTCCTTTGACTCGTGCAGATGGATGATTTTGATTTGCAGATGGTGGAAAAGTCCAAAGAGGAGTTTATGATCTTCACCACTTTTCTTTTTCAGTTCTTCTAAAGCTGCAAACGGTGACACTCCAGTGTAGCCGGGGTTGAGGCTCCTTTGGTTGTTAGTGGTTCTCTAGTTAGTGCACAGAATGGATGGATCCACAAAAACCAAACTCAATACTGTCCAAGACGCAGGACATCAAACATAAAGAAAAGTTGTTCAAAAATATTTATTAAAATGCTACTGACCCCATTGAAAAATTCATATTTAATCTTACTACTAATTAAATTAGCTTCAAAGCGCAGGTTAGCTACATCAGTAGCTAAAAAAAGGCTTGTGCTCATTCATTACATTCATCCATAGCTGCTTTCGTGCAGGTGTCCAGTTTATCTCAGGGCTGATATACAGAGAAACTGGCCTGACTCCATTTCTACTGTTGCAAAGGAAAAGACATACGTGTGTTTGTGGCTAAGTGATGATGACTAATGACTCTGGGACCAGAGTGCTGCAGCCTGTTGCCAGGTTCAGAGGCGTCGAGGGTCATAAACACAGTATCATGGATCCATTCCAACACTGTTTGTCATATTATCACATATCTGTTGCCGTGCACTGCACTTCACTGGGTCGTACAACAGTTTTCTCCTGTAAAGTCCTGGTTAAACAGTAAAAGTGATGTGAAATGTAAGTTTGCTATTTAAAGTTATTACTGTAAAATATGGTGACGACCTTTTGTGTGTGTTGTTGTTTGAAGTATTTACGCCATGATGTTACGTCATGTGGGAAAAAAACATCTGTGATTTGTGTTTGTCAGACAAATAAAAGACAGACGGACACAGGTTTGCTTTTATTTAGTGGCCGAGCGTTGGGCCGGCACAGTCCAGGTTGTGCACTGTGACGGCCGTACAGTAGCTAGACGGAATATTAAAGGGAGCCTCGCTGGTTGCCCCTTTTTAGCAGGTGCAGCTGGCTGCGGTTGGAGTGCTCGTCTGTGCTCACCAGTCAGGATTTAAACCTATTTATCCGCTTACAGCACCGACCGGACGCATTAGTGCAAAAATCAATCTCTTTAAATTTATTACAGTCTTGAACACCACAAAATGACACCTCCGCTCGCTAAAAAGGAGCATTAGGTTATAATTGAGCTGATTTCACTCATGTCAAAGAGGACTAGAAATACTGAGCTGTGCTACTTGAATGGGCCTCACAGCGACTCGCTGAGGGCAGCGTTCGGCCGCTCTTGTTCTCCCGGCGTCTGCGTTAGCACCACCTCCTGCTGCTCAACGGAGGATTTGGACTTCAAAGTCCACCGTCTGACATTAGAGCGCATCAGAGAACACTAGACCGGAAATAAACTGGATCTGATCCTGTGCCTACAGCAAGAACATGTTAGGGGTTCATCAGGTACCTTCTGAGGTTTGGGTCATTGCAGCAGAAACCCAGTATAAAAAAAAACAATAAATAGCAATGATGTAGGTTTAGCATCATGTATTATATCTGGGTTAGACATTACAAACCCTAAACAAATATATTCCCTTTCATTCATTCCACATTTATACATCATCTCATGTCTACTTTACAGTACAGACAGAGAAGCCAGTGAACAGCAGACGCTTGGTGGCTTCGTCTACAGTAAATCTGCTTTTCCTGACTGTTGGTGTCGATCGCGTCCCGCAGCTCTCGCACCGGCGTCGTTCGTCGAATCCTCCAGCTGGTGACGCGGGAGCATCAGGAGCCAGTGAAGTCTTTTTTTTTCCTGCCCAGGAGCTGAATGTGCGTGTTTTATCTCTACGAGTTTAACCCCAGAAACAGCCTTGGCCTGGAAACAATGGCTAATCAAACACAACCTAAACTACGGCACAGTGCGCGACTCGCTGGAGCCGAACACAGCAGACGCACGCACTGGACTAGTGACAAAAGAGAGGAGGAAGAGGAGGAGGAGGAAGGGAACCAGGGAAATGGGGGGGTTGGGGGGTCAGCGAGGGGGGGGGGGGGGGGGGGGGGGGGGCGCTTCCTATTGACCGTTGAGCTCCTGCCGGAGGCGGCAGCCCACGGCCGTGATGAGCGCCGCTCCTTTGCCGCTGCCGTCCTCCGACAGCAGGAAGTTGACGTTACACTGGGGAGCGAGTTCCTCCACCGTCTGGTGCATGATCCCAGAGAAGCTAGAGGGGGGAGGGACAGGGTGAGGCGGGGGCGGAGGAGGCACAGACAGGACAACGCGTCAGGGCACCGATGAGCTGAACTCACTGTGGATGGAGTTTGTACAGCGTCCCGTCCACCCCTATGGTGATGTCCAGGTGGTCCAGGCCACGGTTCTCTCTGATCTTGTCCACCACGGCCGCCATTCCCGCCCCACACAGCTGAGCAGCGCGGCACGACACCGCTCCGCACACCTAGCGAGACCAGGTAATCGGGTTCATGAGTGTCCGACGTGTGTTACGAACGTGTGTCACGAACGTGCGACCGCTGACGCTCCTCACCTCTTTGACAATGATGCTGTCGTCACAGGTGCTGTCCAGGCCCAAGTGCTGCAGGATGGACCTCACCTGCAGCAAGGCCAGTCTGTCACTGGATGGAGACACGCAGACACGGACGGAGGCATGAGAGGACATGAGGAGGTCAAAACAAGACTGGGCTCAAACGGGCTGCGGTCGTACCTCTCTATCTGCGACAGGAACTTGGTCTCGAAGATGCCCCTGGTTTTTAGCGTTTCAGAAATCTGTCCTCGGAACAGAAATCCTCTCTTGGTCAAGTCTATCAGGATGTTCCTCACAATCTCACCGAGGTACATGCCGCTGCACATTTTCTCATATCTGTAAAGCAAAGGGAGACGTCCATGCAATAGTGGAAACGCTGTAAAGGCACGGATCCAGGATGGAGCTGTGCGTTCGTTTTAACCTTTGTTTGCCTGGGTTGAGAGAGAACTCGTCCACCGCTCGGTCGTAGTCCGTCCTAAAGTCATCGAGGCACCCGTTGTCGCCGAACGCGCCCCACTCCATGTTGACGCACATCTGGCCCTCGTCTCCCTCAATCATCTCGATGTTCCTCATCTCCTCCATGTAGCAGGCGTTGCTGCCGGTGCCTGTGAACACACACACACACACACACGCACACACACACACACACACACAGACACACACAGACACAGACACAGACACACACACAGACACACACACACACACACACACACACACACACACACACACACACACACACACACACACACACACACAGGCGTTAGAGCAGCAGGGCAGCGACCACGGGGGGTCCTTCCATCCGGAATAGCTAAAGCTGTGCTGACCGGCAATGAGTCCAACTTCACAGGTGGGTTCCTCGTAGGCGCAGGTCATCATGGTTCCCACCGTGTCATTGACAATGGCCACGACGTCCAAGTCGAACTCCTTCAGAGGAAAACACAGCATGAAGCAGCGCGACACATGACACGGCAGCAATGAACCCTCTCCTGAGGACGGACCTCTCGCCTCTTAATGGCCTCCCTCAACAGCCCCACCACATCTTCTCCTTCACAGTCTGTGGCCTTGAAGCCTTTGGTCCATGTCACCAGGATGCCCTGGACACAAACACAAAAACGGAGGTAAATAAACCACCTGTGAATGTTTCAGAGCTGACACACAAAAGGGAGAGGCCACCCACAGCATCCAGGCTCGTCTGCTTGCAGGGGAACGAGAAGGTGAAGCCCATCGGAAGACGGGCGTTCTTCATCCCCATGTAGTCCAGGAAGTCGCTGATGCAGTGCACGATGTGGTCAAACAGCTGGAAGATGACGGAGACGAGATTACCCTCCCTGCTGCGAGTCAGGAAGCCTGGAAGCGCCGCCTCCACCTCCGCTGCGTCTCACCTCCTCTCCCGTGCCCTGCATCACCTCCAGGGGAATGGCGTAGATCTTGTTGTGCATCTCCACCGAGCGTCTCTTCCCAGAGCGGATCTTGACCAGCAGAACTCTGAAGTTGGTTCCTCCCAGGTCCAAAGCCAGAAAATCTCCATATTCTGGACAGAAGAGACAGGCGAGTGAATAAAAGCGTGACCCCTTGGCTTGAGGAGCCGTGCGGGAGCCGTCCTGACCCGAGCCGTCGGGGGTGCTTCGAACGAAGGTCGGCAGCATTTTGACAGTAGCGATGTCCTGCGTGCTCCTAGACAGCCCGTTTTCGATCTCGGTCCTCATTCGCTTCTTCACCTGTAGAATGGAAGAGCGTGTGAACAGCGTTGGGGCCACGCCTCCAGACGCCGCGGCGCCTGTAACCGAACCCCCTCTCTCACCTCCAGCAGCTGCTCCGTGCTCAGGCGGAACTCGGACAGCGTTTGGTCTATCTGCCGGTGCTGCTCCGCCAGCCTGTAGGCCACGGCCGTCACCATGGCGGCGCCCTTCCCGCTGCCGCTCTCCGACAGCAGGAAGCGGACGTCCGAGTCCGGCACCAGGCGGCGGACCGTCTTGTGGAGCCGCCGGGCGTACCTGAAACAGAGAGGCGGGCGGCGTCAGAGAGGCGGGCGGGGCCGGGGAGCCGGGCGGCGCCGGGGAGCCGGGCTCGCGTGACCAGTCGTGGGCCGTGGCCACTCACTGCGGGTGCATCTTGTAGAGCGAGCCGTCGATGCCCACCGTGGTCCGGAGCCGGGTCACTCCTTTGTTCTCCTTGAGGCGCGTCAGGATGCCGGCCAAGGTGGCCGCGATCAGGCTGGCGGAGCGGAAGGACACAATGGCACAAACCTGCGGGAGGAGGAACGCGGATGAGACGGGCTCCAGGTCCTGTTAATGGACCTGACTGACAGCAACAATACACACGTGCTGCACGGCGATGCAGTCGTCGGCCGACGGCTCCACTCCGAGCTTAATTAGCACCTCCTTGGCTTTGGTCAGGCCCTCTTTACTCCTGATGGGACGACAGAAATAGAATGTGCATGAGCGACTTGGCCTGAAGCCTCCAGACCACGTGGGGCCGCGCCTCGCTCACTTCTCGATGGCGGAGACGTGCTTGGTCTCGATCTTCCCTCTGGTGAGCAGCTCCGGGGTGATCCTCCCCTCGAACAGCAGGCCCTCCCTGGCCATCTTCACCAGGATGAGGCGCACCAGCTCGCCCATGTACATGCCGCTCACCATCTTCTCGAACCTGCCGGAGACACCGGGTTAGAGTGGACCTGCTGCCGGGCCCACGGGCCAGAGGGAGGCGGCGCCGCGCGGCGCGGCACGCACAGCTGCTTGCCGGGGTTCAGGGAGCCTCGGTCGATCTCCCGGTCGAACTCCGTCCGGATGTCCTCCAGCATGCCGTCGTCCCCGAAGGCGCCCCACTCGGTGTTGACGCACATGCGGCCCTCGTCTCCCTCCACCAGGTCGATGTGACGCAGCTCCTCCATGTAGCACGCGTTGGTGCCGGTACCTGCAACACATCGTGCCGTTTAACATGTGGCCGCATCAGCGGCGACGGGCTCGTGTCCGCGGGCTCGTTTTCGCACCGACGATGATGCCGACTTCACAGCGCTGGTCGTCAAAGCCACAGGTCATCATGGTCCCCACGGTGTCGTTGACCACAGCCATGATGTCGGCTTCGTAGTCCTGAAACGAAGGTCGGGTTCAAACCAAACACAGGGGCAGAAGAGGCGTCAGAAGCTCAGACTCACGCCTCGTTTCTTGATGGCCTTGTTGAGCAGTTTGACCACGTCCATCCCCTCCACTCCGCTGGCCTTGAAGCGCTTGGTCCATGTTATCAGATGCCCCTGAAGGCAAACAGAGAGCGGCTCAGAGGAGCGGGCAGAGACACGACAGGGCGGAGGCCGCTACGCAGACTCGGCTCTACCTCGTCCAGCTTGGTCTGCTGGCAGGGGAACGAGAAGGTGAATCCAACCGGGAGCTTCTTGTCTTTGATCTTGTGCTTGTCCATGAAGTCGCCGAGACACTCGGCCACGTGGTCGAAGAGCTGGAAGCCACACAGAGCGCCAGGCGTTAGGTCAGGGGGCCCGGCCCGCGTGCAGGCCTGCGTCAGGGTGGACCTACCCTGGTCCCGGTGCCGTGGATGATGTCCTCCGGCGTGTCGTAGATTTCGCTCTCCATCTGGACCGTCTGCTTCTTCTCGTGGCTCACTTTGACGCGGAGGATCCGGAAGTTACTGCCGCCCAAGTCCAACGCTATGAAGTCTCCTTTCTCTGTTGGGAGACGAACAGTGGAATTGTTGACATTACGGTTGAACGCACGCACGCACGCACGCATGCACGCACGCACGCACGCACGCACGCACGCACGCACGCCGTTTAGGACGGGCACTTTAATTAACAGGACAAACAAGACTGCTCCCATTTTTATTTCACTGTCAAATAAGTACTTTATGAACCACAGAGAGAAGGACGTAAACCAACATGGAGTCTGATGCTATAGTGATATGGAGCAGCTCTACCACGAGCTGTAGCAGTGCTCAGACGATGCCTCAGACTAAATAAGGGAGCGTAAGATGAGATATTTACAGTAAATATTAAGCACTAAGCTGTTATTCTGGTTCAAATAGACTGTGCATGTATTTGACTTGAATTGTTCTTTCTTCATAGAAACAACAACACTTTAAGCTTATCTCCCATCCTAAACCCCTAAATAAAGTAACGACCATAAACAAACTTCTTCTAACTGACTGAATATAAAGCTACTTGTTAAAACATGTAGAAGGTACAAAACAGCAAACTGACCTAAATCTGTAATTGCACTGTGGAACTACAGTAACGGCAGCATGAGGGTGTGTGAGGGTGTGTGTGTGTGGGTGTGTGTGAGCACAACTTTCAGACAGACCACAGCACATTTAGGTTTTTCTTTGTATTGATCTGTCTGTTCGTAATGGAAACAAGGAGACGGTGGATTTTGCTTCCATTAACATTCAGCTGACTAAGTTGTAAAGTCCATCATTCAGGCTCCAACAACAATAAAGTACATGTATAATGGCCTGGTACTTTTATTGTGTAGTGAAGCTGTGATTAATATGTCCAGTTCTCATTCCTAAGTGTGTGTTTCTTGTTCAGGTCACTGTAAAGTGGCGGTACCGACCCGAGCCATCGGGGATGGACCTCACAAACGTCGGCAGCATCTTCAGCGTGGCCGTGGGGTTCGTGTCCCGGCCCAGTCCCTGAGCCAGCTCCCGCCGAAAGCGCTGCATGATGTCCACCAGCGTCTCGTCGGAGAAACGCATGGAGTAGAGGTACTTGTCAATCTGAAATGAAGCATCAGCTCAAATCACCTTCGTGTACAAGAACCATTAACAGTCAGTCGTCCTGGGTTTAAAGACAATGCATTCTTCATTTTCTGGAAGCAGGATGACACATTCAATACAACCGTCCTATCTCTCCTGTGTCATCCATGAACAGTCCTATATAAGCTAGTTTTATTTCTATATGGCTTTATTGCAAAGTAGCCTAACTGCCTTTATCACGTCTATTATACAGTGGTCTGATTGTAAAGTCAGTGTCTAATGACAAGAATCATTAGTGTGGCAAAGGGCAAGACTGAGTCCGGGTGGATCCAGCCCTGCTGTCAGGGCAATAATCTATGAAAGAAGGAAGCTGGTGGTGTTTATTATGGGTTTGATGCTCATAAGTTCAAGGTGGACAGTAAGTTACAGTTGCAGATGATTCTGGGGAATAAATCCAAGTTGAAGATAAGACAGAGCCAGTGAAGGTGTGCCCTGAAGCCACGAACAGTGACTGGGACTCACGCCTGCAAATACGGGCCTTTCGGAAACAGGATGTCAAACAGTCCTGGTGAAATCCACTGTTGCATTAGTCGATGCGATGACGCAAGGGCTCTCTCTATGGTGTGGGAGTGTGACAAACCCAGGGCCGAGTGTTTGTCCACACGTGACCTGGATTAAACGCTGCGTTCATTACGAGCGTGTGAGGCTGAGCAGGATTAACACGGCCGGCAGCTCGCACCCACAACTGGATCATCATCAGAGCAGTGACAAATCCCCGGAGAGAGAGAGGGAGGGAGAGAGGGAGGGAGAGGGAGAGAGGGAGGGGGAGAGCGAGGCTTGTCTGCACTGTTAGTCATTGAAAGAGCCTCACATAAAAATGCTGCATCATCCTACAAGACGAGTTTCCTGTGCTCTGAGTGATTCAACACCAGTCTGGGAATGCTCGAAGGAAGGAAGTTATGGGAGGAAAATCAGGTGGTGAATCCAAGGGTGACCATTTGTATATGTTATGGAATTAATTAAGTTTCAAAACTTCTGATCCACTTGTTTGTTCTACTCGTTTTTTTAACTTCTCTGAACAAGGATTTTGAGACATGGTGAGTTGAGAGTCACTTCCTTGTTGCAGCCTGCAGCTGCTCTGACGGTGTCACATTCCCTACATTCTGCCGACATGTGGAGTCTGGAGTGAAGGGTCATTAGCATATGCTGTTGTCATGCTTTAGACCACAGCTAAATAAACGAAAGCCTGCACCGTAGTTGTGTAAACCAGCTGAGCGAGGCCGGAGGCGTGGAGCCCCCGCCCCCCCACCCCCCTCCAGCTGCTGCAGCTGCAGCCGACCCTGAGGACTGTGTGGTTCCCGGGGAAGCTAGCATCAGAGACATGTTGGTGCTTGTCACACACACACACACACACACACACACACACACACACACACACACACACACACACACACACACACACACACACACGATGCACTCTCTACCTGTGTAGAAACAATTAGGCCTCCACACCCTCAACTACACGCCAACGATGGATGAAGTGCAGCTACAGACTCACATCTACCTCAACATATAAAGACGAAACAATCAACCAAAACACAGAGTCTGACAAATAATACCTAATGTTCCTTATGACATCTAACAACACTTCATAGTCTAAACCATGGAGATCTTAGTTCTGTCTGACTGTTAACCAGTACATTGCTAAACTAATAATAAATCATGGCTGAGTGATTCCACTCTATGGATCATTTCAGCCCACTTTAAACCAATGAATGTTTCTTGCAGCTCCTTTGCACAGCTCTGCCCGTCAGGTGACAAAAACACATCGGAGCAGCTTTGACTCCAACCTGGAGGTCAACGCTGCCGCCCTGTCCCTCCTCACCACCGCTTCTATGGGAGCTCATGTATTATTTCTAATGATGCACACTGAGGCCGACAGCACCGCTGTCTTCACTCATCATCATGTGCGAGCTCAGCTGACGAGACGAACCCTCGTTACAAAGTGTCCGAATGAAAAGTTGGACTCATTCTCCACACTAGAGACCAACTTTTCCGCAGGTTCAGTTCAGGCTGCAGGAAAGAGCGCTGCCGCCCTGAGCTAAGACTCAGCATTCTGCAACTAGACAGACTGAACATTTATTACAGCAGGGCATCACCTGATCTCATAAAGCTCTGATATGCATCTGGGGCTTTATGCTGTGCTTCAATGCAGATAATGTGGAGGGAAGGGAAACAGGCCACTGTGGCCTCCGCTCCATGCGTGAGTGTGTAGTGTGTACTCTCTCCACCCTGCACACCTCAGACACACAGTGTACAGGTTTCAGGAGACCTCCCCTCCCTTTCTGCCTTATTGCTTCTTGCTCTCCTTTTCTGTTTGCATTCCTCCGCTCAACAATACCCTGTCCTCCCGTGACTGCGAGGTGGTTTGAGGAAGCAATGAAACCTGACTCCATTGTGTGTGTGTGTGTGTGTGTGTACGTGCACACACAGCTTCAGCGTGTGGAAAAATACTGCCTCTCCTGCACTTTCCCTTCGTTCAGCGTGAACAAGAAAGTCCAGTCAAAGTCACTGCAGACGGCTGAGGGCGGAGGAGAGCCGGTCAGCTGACAGGGCCGTGTGACGGCTACATCCCAGTCAGTCAGAACATCTGTAAATGATGTCGCCCGTAAACCTTCTGTTGCGGCTGTGGATTTCCTGCAGGGCTCTCACAGCTACAGAAGTGGCGTTCAGGGCCCTGAAGCTGCACAATAGCCGCACACCTGCCAGCGAGTGAGTGTAAGCCTGTCACCTGTGGTCTTATGGCTCAGAGCTGGCCTATTTTAGGAAGAGAGAGGCCAAGGGAGCAGGCGCAGAGGGAGGGAAGTGTATTGTGTTACATCAGGTCCTGGATACAGACAAATGCCTTTCACCTCCACGAGCTGAGCTGACGTTGGCACATCTGGAAACAACAGCGGACAGGAGGCAGAGGTGGAGGGAGGAGGTGGTGTCTTCACGTCACTCAAAGTGAGGACAATGAATATAGGTTTCACGGCCTGTTAAAACTGGTGATGCCCTGTGACATCATCAGTCAGCGCCCTCAAAGAGACACTGCGCCACACTTGAAACAGAAAGCACATGGTGAGAAACGGCCCAGGACGAGTTTCGTGGCGCCGCGGGCGATGCGGGAGTCTGTTTGTCTTCAGGTTTATAGATTAGGACTGGGTTTATTGCCTGGCAACAAATGTTTATGTCACATTAAATCAAGAAATACTGAGAAGTGCCGCGACCTGCTGCGAACTATGAGACTGGACAGACTCCATTCTTCTATAAACACAGACTTCTCAAACGTGTCACCTTCATATTTTTGCTTCTAAATCAGCTGTTTTTATTCACACTCATCACTTCTTGTGTCATTGATTCATCTTAAAACACCTGAATGATAAAGCAGACGAGACTCTATGGACAAACATGGAACGAGGTGAGGAGAAGCACCGTTACTATGGTGACGGTCATGTCCAAAGATCATCTAAACATACTTTAAAATTAAAAATGTTTATTTGTGGAACGAATATTCAGCCTTTTGGCTCAATTGTCCCAAAGTAAAGCAAAAGGATCGATTTAATAAGGACACAAAAGAGAATCTAAAATGAGCTGTGTCCTTGGTGTCAGTTTGTTCAATGACTTCCTCTTCCTCCTCCTTTTGCCACACCTCTACAAACCTACATCATGGCTCTAATCACACATCCGTGTGCGGCGTGTCTGGTTACACATGCTACTACGTGAAACTACCCAGTGTGCCGTCTGTCACGTCTCCCCCCGGCCGGACTGAGCCTCAGTCACACTGTGACTCAAATCAGAAAAGAAGAACAAGAAGGTTTTTGAGCTGCTTCTCAGAGACGATGAGGGTTTCGGCCACTTCCTCAAAGAGGCTCACTGCACAACAAAGATTCCTTTAAACAGTGGAAAACTCCAGGGTTTTGATGAGCACAGAACAAACTCAGTGACCCCTGTTACACGCGCTCCACTCTCCTCTCCTTCCATTTCATTTGAAGACTTTCCCTCACATCACTTTCTGTCGCTCATTCAAACACACATCAACACTGGAGGGGGAGCACTCACCCTTTTAACCTGGTCATCCTTGAGTTCAGTGAAGTAGTAGGCGAGTAGCTGGGCGGCAATCATCCTGCTCCTCGGTCGCGCTCATACACATGCACGCACGCACACACCGCCTCAGTCGCTCACACGGTCACAGTGAGCGAGATGGAGAGAAATCCAAACTCAGAACTCGGAAAAAGCCTCCAAAACTCCGCTCCGTGAGCCCAGTCTGCCACACAAGAGGTGTAAAAATATCCCAGGTCCAGTCCAGAGTGGTTTAAAATAGACTGAGCTGCTTCATGTGCGGCTAAGACCAAACAGCTCTTCCTCCTCTGAGCATGTGAGTGAAGCCAGGAAGCATGAGTGAGGCAGCAAGTTGAGCCATAGGAGGCAGAGAGAGGCAGGGCAGGGCCAAAGCAGAGCCCGGCCCACTGTGTGCGAGCTCACTGGTCTGGGACTGGATGAGGGAGGGTGGAGCAGCACATCCTCTCCTCTGCAATTGGCCGGTGGACAGTTGCCTTGGAGGCAAATTCAGGGATGGAGGAGGGGGGTGAGTGGGAAGCAGGAGGGGGAGGGTTTTACTGAGGAAAGAGTAAGGTGAGGTGGGAATCTGGGGTTTACTGTTTCCAGGAAGTTGTGTGCCGGCGAGGTGAGTCACACGGTTGTGACGCGGGTCGGTCCACTACAGCGTAAACCTCTGTGGGCAGCTGTCAGCGCAGGGTGGAGACGAGCGGAGCCAACGGCACCGGGGTCACGTCCTGTCCCGGAAGGAGGCTCACGCACGGAAACAAAGAGGCTCCTGAGGAGCAGACGCGTGTCAGCACCACCTGCGACCGCTCTGCTGTAAGTTAAGCAGCAACAAAGCCCCCCCGCTGTCAAATCAGCCTTTACCTGGACACAACAGGCCCGGAGAGAGGGGCTTCAGTTCTGTATTCATCTTCTATGAGGGCTGTGCTGTTAGTCGCATCCTAGTGTTTGAGGCCATCACCTCCATTCACTCTGTTATTCTCTTCTTACATCGTACATTGACACTGTTTCGCTGATCTGGGTCTGGAGCACAGTTACCTTCCTCGATAACGTCGTCCCATCATCCACGTGCGCTGGCGTCCAGCCGCCGCCTCTACAGCATTGTCTTAGGCCCTGGAGCATTTCACCCGTGCGCTGGTTCCAATCCTGGTTTCAAGCTTGGACGCGCTGCGTCTCCACAGTCGAGCCGACCTTCCAGACGGCCGGCGCTTCTAAAGAACCAGCATCTGGACCGTGCCCTTTGTCCGTTTGTGTGTCAAAGCTGTTATTGTTGTGAGGCAGATACACACACACACACGCACGCACGCACGCACGCACACACACACACACACACACACACATACACACACACACACGCACGCACGCACGCACACACACACACACACACACACACACACACACACACACACACAATTGTCATTTGTCAATTGTCAACAGTTAAATGGGGATTAGAGAATAAAATAAATAGAAACTAAACAAAGGTGAAAGTGGGAAAGGACGAGACAGAGAAGGAACACGTCAGCGACTGTCACAGTCGGTGCTGCTGTGCAGCTACTAGGTCACTACTAGGACAATGAGGGATTACTGTTCTGTTTGTGTGTGTGTGTGAGAGACGCAACCTCAGATGACAACATTCTAACATGTTAATCCCTGACAGATTAGCTGTGTCACTGTAGCACACAACCTCCTGAACAGGCTTCCTCTCCTTAAGCCACTTAGTTTTTCACTTTCTTGGTACTTTCTGCCTTCGCTTTTGTTATTCTGTTGTTCTCGCTGACTCGTCATCTTAAATACGCGATGAATAGATCAGAATCCGTCCACTGGCCACCGCACCACTTCCCACAGTCTAAATAGGTGGAGATTATAATGCGATTTGCATCCTGTAATAGAGCTTTTATTGTGGCCCAGGCGTTTGGGCTCGGCTCCAGTCAGACAGATAAAGCCCAGAATGAGCAGAGTGGCACAGATGTCAGTCAGACAGCGGGCAGAGAGACAGACGGATCACACGGCAGAGAGTCAGAGAGCCAGAGAGCCAGAGAGCCAGCTCAGAAGCAGAACACAGCACCGGTTGTCTTTTATTGTTGGGGAACGTGGTCAGCGGCATTCCAGTCCTCCTCATGCCCTCATCAATACTGAAGGACTGCTGACTAACACACACACACACACACACACACACACACACACACACACACACACACACACACACACACACACACACACACACACACACACACACACACACACACACACACACACACACCTTAGCTTTGTTTTGCTGTCTCCAGAAAGGAAAATTACTGCTCAGTCTTGGTCCAAGTAAATTAAGAACATCTTGAGCTTGTTTTATTTTTTTTATTATATTCATTATTATTCTATTATATTTCTGGTTTACAAATGACAAACCCAAACTCAAATTCACCTCAATAACAGGTAAAAACAGCATAAGATCAGTAGAACAGTCCTAAATCAGTATTCTCTATCAACAGTACAGACGTTCTTGTACAGTACTTGTCCTATTGCATGTACATGCGTCCTGCTTGGAGCCTTTTCTGTGTTTATTCTCATGGAAACGAAAGATAGGTCACAAAGTCATCACGAGGTCGGCCATCGCTGACCTCTCCCGCTCCTCCTCCACCTCTATATGGCCACCGCCGTGATGAGGGCGGCGCCCTTCCCGCTGCCCTCCTCCGACGGGAGGAAGGTCACGTGACACTGAGGCGCCAGCACCCGCGTGGTCTCCTGGAGGACTATGGAGAAGCTAGAAACAGCAGAAGAAGAGGCTGTGACTCCACGCAAGCAGCGTGGGAGCGGCAGGCGGTGAATGGAGGAGGACTCACTGAGGGTGCAGCTTGTACAGAGCCCCGTCCACGCCGACGGTGGTGTTGAGGCGCTCCAGGCCTCGGTTCTCCCGGATCTTGTCGACCACGGCCGCCATGCCCGCGCCGCACAGCTGAGCGGCTCGACGCGACACCTCCGCGCAGACCTGGCGATAAAAGCCTTTGTCAGTGTTGCAACAGTGGGCAGACGCACGGTGCCACCGGTTGCTCAAGCGGCCGGTATCAAATCACTGCACACAAAGCAGGGCGACAATCCGTCTTACTTAAGCCGAGGTTGCAACAGAACTCAAACTTTAACTCTTATCCTCGTTCTGAAATTGGGGACAAATATGAGACAACGCGATGAGGCTGCAGAACTATGAGCTTCTTACAATATATTTATCGACGGTGAAGCAACACCAGCAAATGTCTGCGTCAAACCTCAGCCTCAGCCTGCTCTGCTTCATCAGTCGGTGTTTTACCTCCTTGACGATGATGCTGTCGTCGCAGGTGCCGTGGAGCCCGAGCTGCTGGAGTATGGACCTGATCTGCAGCAGCGCCAGGCGGTCCCTGTGGAGACGCAACGCGGTTACACACACGGCGGAGCCGCGCAGCAGCAGGGAAAAGCCCATTCAGAGGTTTAGCTTTGAAGGAGAAAGTGCAAACAACACACAAACACACACGCAGGTTCTCCTACCTCTCTATCTGCGACAGGTATTTGGTTTCAAATATTCCAGGTGTCTTTAAGGTTTCGCTGACGTGACCTCTGAACAGCAAACCTTTCCTGGTCAAGTTTAGCAGGACGTGACGGACGACTTCCCCTAAATACATCCCACTGGTGAGCTTCTCAAACCTAAACACACAATGTTGGTAAAAGTCCGTAAGGGCCGCGAGGCAAAGACGGCCACTAGAGGTCACCCCACACACACACACACACACACACACACACACACACACACACACACACACACACACACACACACACACACACACACACCTCTGTTTTCCAGGATGCACTGAGTTCTGATCCACCTCGGTGTCATAAGGGGTGATGATGTCGTCCAGAGAGCCGTCGTCACCCAGACCTCCCCACTCGATGTTTATGCACATCTTCTCCGTGTTCCTCCCGTCCTCCGTCTCGCCTTTCTGAAAGCAGACCCCAGCATGAAGCGTTCCCAGCGTCTCCCCGACAAACTCGGCACCGCCTCTGAATCCTCTACCTTGTCTGGATCCTGAATCTTCACTATGTTCTTCACCTCCTCCATGTAGCAAACATTGGAGCCGGTCCCTGTGAAGCCGAGTCACACGGTTACACTCTGTGACGCGGCGCCCACGTACGAGGCGTTTACGGACCCACCAGCAATCAGTCCGATTTCACACTGGGGGTCTTCGTAGGCGCAGCTCATCATGGTCCCAACGGTGTCATTGACCAGAGCTACGATATCCAGGTCAAACTCCTACAGAAGCCAGAGAGTGTGAATGCACTGAGCAGAGACAAGCTGACAGGTGAGCGACAGTCTCACTGACTTACATTGCGTCTCTTAATGGCCTCACGCAGCAAGTTCACCACGTCGTGTCCTTCGCAGTCTGTGGCCTTGAAGCCTTTGGTCCAGTTCACCAGCGTTCCCTGCACAGGTCGGAGGTGGGACTCGTTAGCGACCCCCGGTGTCCGTGGCCGGCTGCACATCAGTGAACACGTACCGTGTTGAGGGACGTTTGCTCGCAGGGGAAGGAGAAGGTGAAGCCTGCGGGGAGGCGGGCGTTCTTTATGCCCATGTAGTCCAGGAAGTCACCGATGCACTCAGCCAAGTGGTCGAAGAGCTGGAGACAGAGGAGGAGTGCGTTAGGGTCGCATGTGTCTGTGCTGCGGTGCCGCTTGTGTGCGACTTACGTCTTCCCCCGTGCCCTGCATTATCTCCAGCGGGATGGTGTAGATCTTGTGGTAGAGCCGCGTGTTCTGCTGAAGGCCCTTTTTAAATTTCACCAGCAAAGCTCTGAAGTTGGTTCCTCCGAGATCGAAGGCGAGATATTTCCCGTGCTCTTGAAGGCGAAACACAAAATATCTGGTTCAGTTCAACACCCATCAAACACGCAACAGGCTCCGCTGCGATCGGAAACGTGTGCGCGGGGTTCGATGCCTTCGCTGACCTGTGCCGTCGGGCATCTGGTAGACAAAGGAGGGCAGCATTTTCATGGCGGACTGATTGGACCTGAGCCCGGCCTCCAGGCCTGCCCTCATCCTGGCCTTGACCAGCTGCAGCTGGCTGTGGTTCAGCCTGAAGGGAGCGAGTGCCGCATCCACCTGGAGAGGCAGAAACAGCATCACAGCTTCTCAACGACTGAACGACAGACGCCTCACAGCAGGGGGTGGACTCGCCTGGCGTCTCCGGGCCACCAGCCGCTGTGCCACCGCCGCCACCAGCGCGGCTCCTTTGCTGCTGCCGCTGTCGGACAGCACGAATCGCACGTGGCAGTCGGGGAGCAGGCGGCGCACCACTTTATGGAGGCGCTTCGGGTACCTGGAACACAGAGGGGCCACGGTGAGCCTCTGGCGGCCTCTAGTGGCGGCAGACCAGCCATGGGCAAACACGAGGTCCGCGCTCGTACTGCGGGTGAGTCTTGTACACGGTTCCGTCCACGCCCACGGTGACCCGCAGGGACCTCAGGTTGCGGTTTTGCCTGATGCGGGCCAAGATGGCCGCCAGCGCCGCCGCCACCAGATTGGAGGACCTGAAGGACACGATGGTGCTGACGTGCTGCACGGCGATGCAGTCATCGGACGACGGGTTCAAGCCGAGTCTGGTGAGGACGTCTCTGGTGTTGCTTAGACCGTTTTTGTACCTGAAAAACACGGGTGTTAGCAGCACGTGGGCTTTCAGGGCCGGGTGGTGTGTAGCAGCTGATGACGGCAGCTCACTCCTCCATGGAGGCCACGTGTGCAGTGGTTATGGTCCCCGTGGTCCTCAGGGCGTCCGACACGTGTCCCTCAAACAGGCGACCCTGTTTCGCCATCTTTAACACAACCAGCCTCACCAGCTCCCCCAGGAACATCCCACTGACCATCTTCTCAAAGCTGCGTTAGACGTTAGAGAGGCAGAGCGGTGGGTTGATTCTGCGTCCTCTGGGCCAGAGCAGCAGACAGAACCCGCAGCCTTCCTTACGTGTGCCTCCCGGGGTTCAGCGAGGCAGAGTCCACCTCCCGGTCAAACTCGGTGAGGTAGTCGCTGAGCGCGCCGTCGTCTCCGAACGCCGCCCACTCGGCGTTGACGCACATGCGGCCCTCGTCTCCCTCCACCAGGTCCACGTGACTCATCTCCTCCATGTAGCACGCGTTGGTTCCCGTACCTGCGGCGAAACCGTGCATGAAACACAGGCATGCGACACAAACACGCACGGGTGAGGGTGAGGTGAACGCACCGACGATGAGCCCCACGTCGCAGTACTGGTCATCGAAGCCGCAGGTCATCATGGTGGCCACGGTGTCGTTCACCACAGCTAATATCTCTACGTCCATTCCCTGAGAAGAACGCGTCGGATCCCAAACACATAGGACATTCAATCTCCATCACCATGAAGAGTGCAGATCAGCAGCCTGTGCATTGAACCTACGCCAGCCCTGTCGATGGCCTGTCTGAGGGATTGGGCCACGTCTTTGCCCAGGAGGCCCCACGCTCTGTAGTTCTTACTCCAGTTTAACAATAACGCCTGTGGAGGAGAGAGCAGCGCTTTAGACAAACGCCTCTAGCGTGAGTGCAGAGGACGGGAGGAGGATCACGGTCCCGACCTTATCCAAGGCAGAGTGTTCACAGGGGAAGGAGAAGGTGAAAGCCAGCGGATGCTTCTTCTCCAGACTAATGTTCTTCTCCTGCAGGAAGTCCTTTAGCGACTCTGAGGCGTGGTCCAGTAACTGCACAGACAGAGCAAAGCGGTTCTGCTGTGTTCTGTTCTGGGCTCTGCTTCCACCTCCGTCCTCCTCCACTTACATCTGTGCCTCTGCCAGTGCGTATCTCTGCAGGTATGGGGTAGGTCTTCTCCTCCATCTCCACCCCGCCCTTCCTATTCCCCTCACCCTCCCTCACTTTCACTTGGAGGACCTTAAACGCGGAGCCACCGAGATCCAGCACCACAAACTCTCCCTTCTCTGCAGGAGTGGACACAATAGGTTATCTGCATGCATGTATCTGCATAGGTTTCACCGAAGGACAGGTTGTTATTAGTATTTCCTGGCCAACCGGATCTCCGTTCTGTGGGTTTTGCACCCTTCAGTGCTTGCTCCGAACATTTGGACCAACACAAATTCAGACATTTAATCTGCTTGGACGACCTGTTCCATCAGGAGTGGAGCGGACGTATGTCGGCAGCATCCTCACTGAGGCCGCGGCGTTGCTGTCTGCTGAGAGCCCCTTCTTCATTTCAGCCTGGAAACGAGCCGAGATGTCCTTTAGCTGGTCGTCATGGAGACGCATGGCATGCAGGAACCTGTCCACCTTAAGAGAAAGCGAGACAACGTCAACAAAGAGCAGACGAGGCTGTCAAGATGAGTTATGTGATAAGTGGGTCTACGGTGTGTGATGTGATCAGGGGAAACAGATGGAAACCAGCACTTTGCCAAAAGTGGTGATCAAAGAAAGAGCAAGAACAGTCGGAGGTGGGAGATAATGTTGGTATCAGCGCAGTTCACAGGCCAAAGTCCTGGGGAATTATTACTCTCATTGCGGTACTGTGAAGTTGTGTTGCTCAGGGGAGTGTCCGTAGTCTGAGTGTGTTTATCTGCTGTGAAGGAGGGATGTTAATAATTGTCCAAAAAAAAAAGAAAAGACAAACGGTGGAACACTAACCGCCGATTATGGCGAGTTGATCATGTTGTTTGTGGACTGACCCTGGTCTTTTCCTTTTTAATTTAACAATTAAAACACGTCTGCAAAACCTAAATGTGAAACTAAACTAGTACAATTGCAAACTGCTATTTCAGTTTTACTGGGTTAATGTTTACACCACAGCAGATCATATGAAGTACAGGGACACCACCGGGAACAAAAAAGTATTGTTTCACTAACACACATTTACAGCGACGTCTTTAGTGTTCAGCTGAAGCCTCTGTGTCTGGTAACACGTCTCACCTTCTTGGTGGGATCCTCCTTCAGTTTGGAGAAGTAGAACGAAAGGAGATGAACAGCAAACATCCTGATGGACGAAGCACACCACCATCCAGATGTTTGACTTCCTGATGCAGCTGCACAGGCTCAGTGAAACCCAGCAAAGCGTCTTCAGCGTGTAAACATATTGAGCTCCACAGAACGGGGCCAGTCCTGCTGCCTTGGTCTCACGCCGCTCTGACAGTCTGACTCATCTGAGCAGAGACCAAGCTCTGAATTAATTCAATGATTAACAACAGGCCAAGCCTCTTTCCCCCATCATTTCCTCTCCTCTGTAGTTTTAGTATCATGTCACCGGTGAACTACAATAAATATGTAAATAAGTCCTTTTTAGCAGCACAATGATCTACGTATTCAATAAAGGACACAGATAAAAACAAAAAACTGCAATTAAAACAATAGATATTTATTAACAAATGTCTTCATTTTAAATACACAAACAAGAAAAATATGTTTTGTTCATTTGAATAAAGACACTAAGAGCTAAGATAACAGCTCATGTAGTTGCTGAACACACGTTGTCCAGCTGCTCTACATGTTCTACTTGTGAAGTCTGCCTGTCAGAACCGTGGCCCAGCAGCAGCTCGGGCAAACATGACATTTCCCACAATGATCAGTGGCTGAACTCAGGTCAGTTTGGTCAGTTTTGTTTAATTCGCCACAAGAGCAGTAACAGCCAGATGTTCCTGTTTATGTCTTCTTATTCTTCCTTTGACCTTTGAGGCTGTTATTGGGATGTTCAGTGTTGAGCGCACTGTGATTGGTGGATCCCTGCTTCTGATCCTTAGACCACTCTCTCTGCAGCTGCCGGAGCAAATCAGAAGTCAACAGCCCATCTCTCACCAGGCGACTGGCCAGAGAGCTGTCCATCGTCTCTCCTGACCCCCTCGCTGCTCTGCGAACTCGGCTGCCAGGCGCATGGTGACTCTGTGTCAGCAGCGGGTCAGCGATCGATGGGTCAGTGGCTTGGATGAGACGGGTGATATTAAGGACTCCCTGCTGGATGATGTCATCAAGCTCCCGCTGGATGTGTCGAATCAAGGCTGTGTCTGGAAACATGTCCATGAAGCGGTAGCTACAGAGATATAAGCAGGATGAGGTTGGGGAAGGGAGGTGTCCATACACTACTAACAACTAACAACTATAATGAAAGAAAAACACACCTTAGCCACAGGTAAAGATCCAACACATCGTGAACAGCTTCCAGGTGAACCAGTTCTTTGATGTTTTTGGGGGGAGCCAGGGGCCAGTTGATGTGTCGACAGACCCAGTCAATGGTCAGAGGTTCATCTCGACTAAACTGACGAGCAAACTGTGAAAAAAACAAGCAAACAAAAAAAAACAATGCATCAGACAAAGCACTAAAAGGGAAAGACAATTAAAGCCAAATAAAGACCACATGTATGCATGTTGTTACTATTGCATTAAATTAAAAAGGTTTCGCTCTACAAGCCACCTCTCTACCACTGCACCGGCAGGAGTTTTATGTGCACACAGTAAAATCTGCAACATGGCGCTGAAAGTCAAAGGTTACTTGATGAGGGCAATCATTAGTTTCTGCATTTCCTTTGGTTATATCACCTAATACAACCATAAAGTGAGAGAGAGCACAACTTATAATTATTATTCAGATGTTGCTGGACTTTGACAACATTGACTTTGTCTGATGAAGTAAAAGCATCTACAGACTGAAAGGTGTGTGAGCACAGAAGTGATGTGGGGTCTATCTAACAAATGTTCAGAGCTGATTAGATCACACGTTTTTCTAACTATGCTTCTCTGCTGCTAATGCTCATTAATTCATCCTTCCACCCTGTGCACTTGTCCTCATCCTCACCTTCAGGAAGGAGGTGCACACAAAAGCTTGCTTCTTGTTGATGGGAGCAGTGCAGAAGACGTAGCGTGACCTCAGGTTTAGTGGGATATGCTGAATCATGTCAGCCAGAAACTTGAAGTCATCAATGTTGCAGACAAAATACAGACCATCCACCTGAGACAGGCTGACAAATATGTCCTGAAGAACGAGACACGAGGAATTAATCCATTTGTTTTCACGCATTTATTTTGTCTAAATCCATTTTTTCAAGGTTAATAGAATGTAACGTTAGTGGATTTAACTGAGGATGACTATACTCACAACGAGGTTGGACAGGGTAGCATCAGGGAGATGATACGCAAACATCTCTATCTGCTCTGCAGTTGGATGGAGACCTGCAGTCTGAGAGAAAGGAGACAGAGTAAATACAGTGATACAGTCTCGCTCACGCTCAACCAAAATAAAATCAGCTCATCCCTGAGAATTAATTAAAAGTATATCGTCATATTGTGCATCTATGTGTTTGTGCAGCTGAATTACAGAGCTTGAATAAAAGGTATGAATCATTACCTCCACTGGTTCCACTGAATGACTGAGTATTTCCTTCAGGATGGGCAGATCATCTCTGTGCATGGTGGTGACTTCTCCTTCCTTAAACTTGGAGGAGAACCTGTGACGGAGAAGAAACGTGTATTTTGCTTGTTACTACGGCGTCTTTGCTCCTGACTTTCACTCCACAGAATTATAATAATTTGAGGCCGACCTCCCTGCGCGGCCGGATATCTGCAGAGCCTGGGATGTGCTGATGGTCTCCATCTGTTTCTCCCCCTTTTCATTAACATTAGGCTTCACCAGAGAGTTGAAGATGATGCGTTTTATACTCCTGGGCAGAGTGGGTCACAAACAGATGAATAGACACATTTACAATACACTACAGTTATTTCTGACTTGAATTTATTGTTTAGGACTGGGCTTACAGGTTGAGGCCCATGCCAATAGCATCTGTAGCAACCAGGATCTTGCATGGGTCATCTGGGTCATTGAACTTCTTGGCCTGGGACAGTTTGGTGCCTGTTAACCATAGAATGAATATGAAATCCAGAGAGTCAACATGGTTCATGGAGCTGGTTCATGATACAAAGGCACTCACCAGGAGGCAGGCTCCCGTAAATGACAGCGCATTCTAGTCCTTTGGCTTCAATCTGTCTGCTTATGGAGTAGATGTCATTTTTACTGAAGCAGACAATACAATCCCCAGGTTTTAGGTTGTCTAGTGATTCGACTGCATGATCCAAGATGGAGAATGGAGTTAAGCGCTGGTAGGTGTGGACCTGTGGAGAGAGACAGAGAAGGAGGCATAGTGATTCAGAGCAGGAGGAGAGAAAACAACAAAAAACATCTGTAGCAGCACATCATGCAGCCTCACCTCCACCTCCTCTCCAGTGCTGAACATCAGCTCTTTGATAAAGTCTATGGCTGCAGCTTCTCCACAAACATGGATCTCTTCTGCACAGAGACCTGCACAAACCCAAAGAATGTCAGCAGTTGAGGAAACAGTAAGTGATAATGTTTGAAATGACAAGAGGAAGCAGTGCTGTTAAAGGAACCTTGTCTGTACTACATCTAAAATGGTTTTGTACTGTGCATGTCTTTCAGCACAAAAAAGCACCTCATTCTTTAGTGAAGAAGTTAAGTAAGAATGTTTGAGAAGTTACTTGTTAGCTCAGATTTGAGGATCAGTTAAAGTAACGTGTGTGTTACAAACCTAGCAGAGCTCTGGTCCAGGCCCAGCCTCTGGAAGGATCCTTGATCATCTGAATTTCATCAATTACAGCCACCTCATCTGTCGAAAGACAAAACAAACAACAAGCCTGTTAGAATGGTTTATTCATAGCAATTTATAACCCACACATAAAACAAACTGTCCGTTATACAATATGCTTTACTGCAAAGACCTGGATCAAACAGTCATTAATTACTTACAAGGTGTGGTGACATTGCACATCTCAATGGTGCAGGCTACATGACCTGCTGCTCGTCCGTCCAAGTCCACAAAGGTCCTCTCCTCTCCTGTAACTAGGTCACATGGCACACCCTGGAGTACACAAGTACAAAGTAGTTTATCTTTCACAGATTTAAAGCTTTGTCCGTGTTTGTTACATGTTTCTCTCCAAAACTTAATGTCTTCTTCTCCTGTTACAGTTTTACTGAGTCCCTGTCAACACTGATGACAATGTTATACGTTGAAGTATTTAGAAATATTTAAATCAATGTCATTCTAGCCAGAAGGCAAAGAAAGATTTCAGTATTTCCCTATCTGAGATTAGTTTGTGTCCACGTAAAGAAGACCTCAAACAGCATTAACAGACTTTGATTTGTAAATTTGACAATGATGAAATAAATTTTGAACTTGACTTGACTTTGTTTTGATGCGCCTTTAAATCTGACAGTCACAAAACAGTCTGTGTCAAATGAAGAAGCAACTGAATATAATAAACTAACAATTGATATCAAGTGCTTTTGTGTGTGGGGAGTGTGTGTGTGTGTGTGTGTGTGTGTGTGTGTGTGTGTGTGTGTGTGTGTGTGTGTGTGTGTGTGTGTGTGTGTGTGTGTGTGTGTAGGAAAAACAAAAAAATGTTGCTCACAGCAACACGCGGGGTGTAATAAGACGTCAAGGAGAAAAAGCACTTGCTCTTTATTAAAACACTAGACTAGAACAGATACGTACAGCACTGTTGGTCTTCTCAAAGATCTCGTGGGCCAGGAGTTTCAGAGGTCCACAGTAAACGCCAGATTTAGCCGCCAAGTAGCGCTGAATAGCTTGGTAGGTTTTACCACTGTTAGTGGGACCAGCGTGGAAAATCACCTTCCTCTGGATGGCACGAGCCTCAGGGTACCTGACAAATATATACAGACAATATAACCATTAAGAGAAATTCCATTCAGACAAAACCAAGACTTGTTATAATGAAAGCAGTGATATAACGCGCCATATATCAGACATGTGACTGACACATACCAGTTAGCTGGGAGTCTGAGGTCGGAGATCTTCCGCAGATCGTCCATACAGTCCAGCATGGGGAAGATTTGCTTGGCGTGGCGCATGAAGTATGGATAGATGTCATCCAAGTGACCTTGAGAGCAGCACAAACTGAAGTTAACTCAGTTCTAATGTACATGGCCGTGGTGGACGCTGAGGGACCAACCTGCTCCACAGCAGATGTCACTGAGGATGATGTGTAGATCGGCTGGGAGCGATGCCATTTCCAGGGTGTACTTCCTAAAGCTGATGAAAGCCTGGTGGAAGAGACGAGCTACACACACACACACACACACACACACACACACACACACACACACACACACACACACACACAAAGATGAGGAGGCTGTATGTTTCGGCTTTCACACATTTACACTTTTTAAAAAGCATTGTTAAGTAGCTGTAGAGATTCAACGACACAACGTGATAGCCGTGACTTTTCTTTCTCACCATCCAGGCCATGATCTGCTGCCAGCTTCTGTATCTCCTTCTTCTTATAAAACCGGTTCATGATTTTCAGCAGCTCACCTAAACCACAGAAACAAGGAGGCAGACCCAAACATAGCTCACTGAACAGAAACTGACTTGAAATTCAGGGCTCGCATCGCATCGGATGACTCACTCACTTACTTTTGTCCAGTGCGTGGGTCAGCTCCTCGCCCACCGCCCCGTCTAACGAGAAGTCCGTCTTCAGCGACACGGGGACAAACAGAGACGTGTCCGCTTGTTTTGGAGGAAGCTTGCTGGAGGAAAACGTTCTGCGGCAGACAACAGAACCAACCTGGGGCTGCTGATGCAACCAAGTAGAGCCAGACAACGCATGGCAGCTGTCAGCGACGGTGCGAGGAGCCCGGGTGTTGATGTGGCGTTGAAGCCCAGAAAACAATCGTACACATCGCTTTGTAGACATAGTTATAGTCCCGCTGTTTGCACCGCCTGTGGGCTGCGTGTAAAACGTGTGTTAATGCTGATTCATGCTGCCTAACTGGATTACACAGCAACAACTTTGACATTGGAGGCTCAACACATCGCTCTTCCTGCCTTGCAACGTGGGCCAGGACCCCGTCGGTGTGTATAGCTGCCCACAGATGTGCCTGCATTAAAAGTAAACTGTAAACTACTTGTAGGTAAAAACATAGAGGGATATGTTCAGTTGAACCGTTCAGTATGTTTAATGTGCTGAAATACTACCGAAGACGCAAACATTTAAATATTATGTTGCGAGGTATGCAACAATAAAAGCAGGAAAAATCAATACGTAAGCACATACAAAGATCGTATATATGATCTCGATGGTTGCTCCTTTACGTAAAAACAACGCTGCAGTTCTCAACGATAACGTTACGACTGAAATATTAAATTTCACGTGTTTTAACTATAATTATGAGAGGGTAAACTCGTCAGAAAACTGTTATTTCTTGTGCACTGATGTTTACTTTATTAACAGCTGTGGGATTTCTATTTTGTTTAGTCTTTGACACAACATCATTGATGTGTTCAGTTCCTTTGCTTCTATGGCAGCGACAGACATTTCCATGTTGTCTGTGCGTCTCATTCAACAAAATATATACCAAAAATACCTTGATGGAATTTATTCAAAGCAGAGTTTGGGGATCAAACATGAATTTTTTTTTTCCTATTGAATTGTCCTTCC
The DNA here is from genome assembly GCF_900634795.4 of Betta splendens. Classification (NCBI taxonomy): domain Eukaryota; kingdom Metazoa; phylum Chordata; class Actinopteri; order Anabantiformes; family Osphronemidae; genus Betta; species Betta splendens. Next base: position 12,414,469 of record NC_040883.2, read on the forward strand.
CATTTCTAATTATACAATAGGCAATATCACAAAAACCCCATGAGGAAAATGTATGGATCTCTGCATTATCTTTCCCTTGGACTGCTTGACTTTAGTAGGAAAAGGTCACATCTTATACACAGTGGAGTGGATTCAGATGTGACACTTTAAGAAGACAGCGACTCAGTTCACAAACCATTCAGTAGAAATTTGCTTTATTGACTATTCATCTTTGCTATACATTTGTGTTTTGTGTATGTACATACACATTTTATCTCACACACATCACACGTTCATGGCATGATTAGACATCGTGTAAAGACTAACATGCAGTAGATAAGACGGGCAGAGAGTTTTGGCATTTAAGTGTTTCTTTGTTACCTTAAAAAGGTATTTAAAGTACACCAAACAAACCCCACCTGTACAGCATCAGAAATACAGAAAATAGATCTGTCAGAGAAACAAAGCAAATAAATTACAGTTTCCAAACAAGGCAAAACTAAAATGTAGGTCAACAGTAGTGTGAAGGAGTTGAGAAACTTAATTTTGGATCCAAGTGTTCAGACATTTTCGCACGGTGCCATGAGTTGCACACGGCACAAACAGAAACACATTGTAAATCAGGTAGTGATACTGTATAAAGGACACAACGCCTATTACAGACACAGGACATCTCAGAGGTGAAACTCTCCTTGATTCAGATTTCATTTCAAATTCCTCTTTATAAAGTTCTGTGGGGAAAAGTGCAAAACTGACCACAGATCAGTGCTTAGAGCAAATTCACCCGACATGGGCTGGTAACATGACCAAACTCTGTGCGCGTCTCTAAAGCAGGACCTTAACTGCCGGTCTGAGCATCACAGTGGAACATTGTTGTTTTTTTTTACAGTATGTATACTGTACCGCTTCCAGCAGACATTGGTTTCCTAAATCTACCAGACCAACAGGCTCAACCAATGCCATTACCGAAGGCAAAAGTCACAACCGAGAAAATCAAAATATACTGGTAAATAAAAACCGTTGTGTGTTGATAATTGGACTTTGAATTTCCAGTAGAAACATCTGTATGAAGCATTTAGCAAACAAATTACATATTTAGCCCATAGGATTTTTATCCTGGTGCAATAAAATGGACATACATTTAATTCCCCACATGGGGCTAAATGCACTGAAACATAATTCCACTCTTTTCTATAACTTGGGTGAACCAACATTTAAAATAAATTTGGAAGACAAAATGTTTTTTTAGTAAAAATCTCAAGATTATAAATAAACTCACACCTTCAAACAAAGAATAACATCTTGGGTTTGAAAAACACAAGTGAGTCATTCAAATTAAACTTTAAATATATTGTAGTTTAACTGACAAACCTCAGCCAAAAATAATTCAATCATATTAAAAACTGAAATGTTTGAGTGTAAACCTGTGTTTGACGAAATAGTTGCTGTGGCTTCATTTGGCTGCTGTTTCCTTAGATTGTTGTCAAAAGGAAACCAGTTTCTTCTACCTCCTGTCTCGAGTTATTTGTTGCGTCGTTCTCTTAATTGTAAATCGTCACCTTGAATTCTAGACAACTGATTGTTCAATTTAACTTTTTTGTAGACAACTAGTTGATATTTAATACAGAACATGAATTAGTAGCAGGTTTACAATTTGACGCTGGCAATTAAATAATGAAATAAAACGACCCTGAAACGATAATAACCATCTCTGCTCAAACACATACTAAGTGTTAAGTTTTGTCCGAGTGTGAAAATGGTTTGACGTTTGTAGCGATACACCCTCACTAAATGAACAGACATCTTGAAAAGTGGAGCCTGAGGATTGTTGCGACGGACTTGAAGACAGTTGTGATGGGTGAAGGAGAGCACAGTGACATCATTGTAGCTCAAACACAGGCAGCGTTTGCTAACGGCATATCCTCCTTTCACGCCGAATACTTTTAATCACTTTGTGTCACTCTGCAGCAAAGTGTGAGGAACGATGCAGAAAGACTCCTGCTGCAGAGCAAAGGGATAAATAATGTATTGGAATATTTGCCTGAGGCCGTCGCCTCTTTTCTGCTTTTGCTCTTGTTTTACTACAGACTCGCCAAACTAAGACGTATGGCTTCACTTGTGTGTGTGCACCAATGTGCTCCAGTTTCAAACGCCGGATCAACAATTTTGCTTCTTATTCGAATCAGTTTGATTTGCACTTGACATGTGGCATTCAGCAGACCGGTGTGTTTCCATCCAGAGGGAAGAAGGGCGAGAATAGCTCCGACCCGGAGCTGTGATGAGGTGAGGGGGATGCCTGAAGGTATGTTATGTGTATTCATGTATACAGACGTGTCTCAGTCCAGAGAGAGCGGGGCCACCGTCGCACCCCTGGCTGTTCAGCAGTGAAGAGTTGGGGTGTGTCTGTGTGCTTTCAGTTCATAGCATCGCTCTCACATCTCTGGCTGCTCTGCATTGGCTGGCGGGCTTCTGGACTCTGGCGACTCATAGCGCTGGTGGAAGTTTCTTTTCCTCAGCTTCTCTGGAGCTTTTCGCCACAAAACAATTTCCTAAACACAGAGACAACTAAATGAAGCTTACCAGGCTCAGGAACAGGCTGACAAATAGTGTAGAAGGAAAGAATGCCATAATGTCAAAGTGTTTAGCATTCTAGATCATGTGCTGTTTACACTGGTGCTTGCTTGGTAGCCCTTATCTCCTACTCTGCATTCTTTAGTGATTACTACATTTTTAAAGCACAGCACCAGCTCATCAGAAGAACCACATGACACCATGACATATTTACTACAAACTAGACTGTGAAACACAAGTCTAGTTTGTTTGGACCATTAAAAGAAGAGCATGTATCACTGTGTATTGTGTGTGACTTCCAGCAACGTGCAGCTGGATCAGGTGCTTCTCAGGCTGAGGCGATCACATTTAAAAGAAAACACACAGAATACCTGTGTATTAAACTGTGTCACCTGTTGTTTAAAGTATCTTCTGTCCTCTTCATCCACCAGCACCAGATTAAGGAAATAGCGCACAGAGAACTTTTTGTTAACATCCCTCATGGTGGGTGTCAAGTCATATCCTGTAAAAAAACAGAAGAGGCGACAGGCTGTCATTCAATCGTAAAGAAACAAAACAAGTTACTGAATTAGGAGGAAGACAACAGGAGTTCTGGTGGTATGAAATTATAATAGGTCATGTGGTGAGAAGAAGTGCTCTAGTTTTACCTGCTAGAAACAGTCTGATGGGGATTGATTCTCCTTTAACTGGAGCGCCATCCATGATCTCATATTTTGCAACCGTTTCTGTCTCAGTTGTTGTACTGGGACCTAAAAAGGAGAACAGCAGTTACTCAGAGTGAGCAGAATAAAACATTAAAATGGAGCAAAGCAAGACCCAATTAGTCCTCAGAAAAGTCTTCTGTACACATTCTCACCTATGCCTGTTATTTCCTTTTTGATGAGCTGTAACTCCATGTGTTGGATCTTGATCCTGACCAGCAGGAAGTAAATCTTCCCAACAATCACATCTTTAAGGTGGTACCTACCAAGAGACACATCAAGAACTAAAACTGAATCCAAGTCAGACCTAGGGGTCGCCTGACTGACAGATTAGCAAATACCTCAAGCTTTTTAAATTTAATATGCATGAATGAAAACACTGACTGGAGTGACTCAGTCAAGCATGTTATTGGACCTTTAAAGAGCTATGTTTTTAGTAGGTCTGAAAATACTCCCATGTTTATGCTGTTCATATCTAAAGCTCAGCTCCTCCACACAGATCAGACAGAACAGGGGGAGCTCATGTGAGGTGACACTTGACTGTATCCCGCACTTTAATAGTAGCTGTGGTGAGATTGAATATCATTGGCATTACCACAGGCCACTGAAATACCCATTTCGGCCGACCACTAATCGGGTCTTATTGAATTAGGTTTTTCTGCAGCAGAGAAAGACTGTCCGTGTTAAAGTAACACTCACTTGGACTTATTGTATTCAAACTCGATGTGAAGGCAGTCTTCTATGCCAACTTCCATCTTGATTGAGTTGTTGACATCTGGGTAGGTCGCTAACTGGTGAACAATTAACTCATATTCCTTCACTAGGTCAGACAGACGACGAACTATTGTCACCCTGAGGAAATACCTGGAGAAAACAAGAAACCGGTCCACCAAAAGTAATATCACAAGTGACAATTTAGATGAAAATAAAAGAGACACTCAGATTCCTCCATATTTTTTATGCAGAGAAATTACATTTATTCCTCTGCAAAGCTGAGAAATTGTAAAATATTCATAACTTGTTTTTCAGCAGTGACGTATTGCTTTGAGAAAGAGAGAAAATTGAGCCTCATTAGGAAAACCTAAAACTGACCTTTTTTGAAAGTAAAGTCATCAATACAAACAACAGTAATGTATCTTTTTTTATATCTCAGCTCATTTTCTGATGTTACTACACTTGATTATGGTAACAGCAGAAAATGAGCTAGATTAAAGCTTCTACTTAAATTCCAGTTTCAAAGCAAATACAAAAACATGAATACACAGTAAATACCCAAATATATGTGAATAAGGATAATGAAAGCTATTGTTTGCCTTATACATATACCTTAGCCTGACGTTTGCCCCCATGTAGGACTCGTAGGGCTTCTCCACCTGCATGAATTCAAAGTCATAGCTTCTGTTCTGGGTCAGTTCTCCAGGAAGCGCCAACTCTTTGACCAAGTCCACAAACTCATGAGTGTTGCTTTTATCAGAGAAAAGCTCTGAAATGCAGGTAGAGGTTTTCTGATTAACTGAATTCAGACCAGAGTACAAGAAGAAGCATACAATAAAGTAAAAGACTGGTTACACTTGAATCTAAAAAATTAGATTCATGTCATCCGGATTTCACGGCCTTTCTGCATTTCTATAGCAAATGCAGTCGGAGGGTGGCAGCCTACACATGATGACCACATGCTCTGTTAAACCTTTTAGCCATGTGAGAAATTCCTACTGTGGACAGCTACAAAGCCCAACAAACCGACTTAGCACTTCAAATACTCTACACAGCTACTTAGACAGGGAAAAATGTACCTAATGTTAAAGAAGAAAAAAAACATCAATAACAGTGAGATGACAATAAAAGCATGTTCTGAACCAAGCTCACCTATCTGTCCCACGAACTCGATGCGAATTCCCTGATGCTCGAGTCGCTTTCCTCCCTGTTTCACATTGAGATTCACCTAGACGACGAAATGTCATTTGATGAGACGGTTATGTTGTCTCTGACATCTCGATACAACAAATTTACAAAGGACAAAAACTTTGGCATCATCATTTATTGAACATAAATATGTTTTGCAAGATCTTTCCCTACAAATATCTCTTCAATATCTAATTACACTATTATTCTTCGTGTGTCTGCGGGTTTAAGTGTTCAATTCTAATGCTAGACAGAGTGAACAAGTAAATGCTAAAGAACAGACAGTATAATTTAATAAAAGCTATCAGCTGATATACTTGTGGTTACTAAAAGACATACAAGTCACATCCTCCCAAAGGCTGACAGAACCTTACACATGCAACAAAAAGTCTTAATTTCCCCAGTGGACTTGCCCCCAGTGGAGAGGACCCTAAATTAGACTGTATGACGATGCAGAAGTCTATCATTGGCTGAGTGAATATTCTTAATAAATAAATTAACAGCTAATTTACAACATGAGTATGCTGAACCTAGAGCTCTGCACACCGATGTATACAGAATGGTTTACCTTGCCAGACACAGACTCGCCATCATAAAACAGGTAGTGTTTCTCCACTTTCCCATCTTCTGTCTTCAACTCAGCCGTCTTTCTGCTCTCTGCATCATTCAGCAGTACGTCTATCTCACACAGCGGCCCAAACAATCCTCCTAGGAAACTCTGTAAACATCACAGGAAGCAAATGCAAGACTGGGCAGGATGGGTAGAGTCATTGTTAAACATTTGCCTCCAAATGCTGGAACAACTGCCAACTTTCAGTCACCAAACACACAAATCAGAGATGATCAATAATCAGAGATGAGTTAGAGGTATCATGAGATTGAGAAGAACACAGTGGAATGTCATGACGTTTGTCAAATATTTCTGTTGATTCTAATCAGAAAGAAAAAACAACAAAGACAACCACAGTTTCTAAGTAAAGGACAATGGTGGGTGTGCCCTGAAAACATGTCTAAACATTGAAAATTCCTATAGTTTCAGTCCATAACAGATGTTATCAGGTATAATTGCTGCACAGCCACATTATTCCCTTCAGAGCTGGCACATAGTGACAAACACACGCTTCGCCGTGGAGAGGAAGCAAATGAGAAGAGAATAGGCCGTTCATCAACGTTTCAGGAAAGAGCTGCGACCAGATGGACACAAGTGGGACGCGCTAATTAAGCTTATGCCAAGACAGAAAACATCAATAAATCAGAGAGACACGCGGAGCAGACACACACTGCAACCACGGAACGAAAGTCTGTGAACACCAACGAGCGTTTTCAGTTTAGGACATCCTAAAAAACATTCAGGAGATTTCGAGTTGTTGCTATAATTAACATCAGCTCCGGTGCAACTTCACATCACTCCCAGCTAATCAACAGTGGTAGCTAAAACCAACATTTACTTTAGCTTAGTTAGAATGTGACGGCAAACATGCTCCAGGGAACCTATCTTTAGCCAGTGACATTCCTTGGTTAATGTTGCTAATTACCATAAAACCAGCTGCTGCTTTGCCGAAATGTCAGAGGAAAGCGGCCTCTCGCCGATGCTAACAGACACAGGTAGCTTTCCTGCCCGCTTCAACCCTAATTAAATTTTAAATATCTCCTGTCAGTCCAAACCTCAAGTCCATGTTTAAGTTGGGACCTTTGCGAATGGACATTAACGTCACGGTTCGTTAGATTTCAGCGCAGGATAAAGTGCTAATGCTTGTCTTTGCACTCACCATCTCGGCCGTCGGTTGAAGCTAACAGCTAGCCTCGCTCCGTTTAGCCAGGCGCTGGGAAGCAGGAGGTTTAGCCGAGGCTCCGCGTCATGTGACCCGGGTCACGTGCACGTCGGGGCGGAGTTGGGCGCTGGAAAAGGTCCGTGGGTCAGAATCACGAGATGTTTTCTTCACTTCACAAAACGAGTAATAATCCAAAAGTATGGCACTTCAAATCAGACCTGACTTCAAATAGTCAGGTCCAATAGTCTCAGACATATACTTATATTAATTATATTAAAAATTATTTCTTTCTCTCTTTTGCATAAATGTTATAGAAACTGTGAACCGCTGATACTATATACTGTTATATGCTCCGGTTTGTAAACGCGACATGATCAGTGGGTTAAACAGTTTACACTTGAAAGGCTGTGGACCAGTGCTCTCTGGTGGACAAGCTCACGATCTTCATATTAAAACGATGCATCATCCAGAATCTCTGTTTTTAATAAAATGGTAAAACAATCTAAATGTCTAATATTCTATATCATTTTTAATGTTGATACTAAGTGGAAATTAAAATTAAAACCTTATCCATCCAAACATAATTAGCATAAAAATACCAGTAGATGTTGTTATTATAAATCCTTTATTCATTGAAGTGATTCAATGCATATTGGACAACTCAGGTTATGTTGAACTGCATTTGCATAATTGTGTGTAAGGTTCCAGTTCACGCGGGTTCAGACAAGAGGCGCCAATATAGGGTGCATGGTCCTCCTGAATATGTGGCACAAAGTACAATACAAAGGGATCAAATAATATAAATAGGTATTTTTATGTTCCCTAAAGAAGCTACAGCTGCAGAGAGAAATGCGTCACGAGACGATGGCATCATCTTATTGCACAGAAATTACATTTATTTGAAAGCACATTTAAGTTTTATATTAATAAGCATTTTACAACTTCCACATTTTTACACAAGAAAGCACAATTAAAGGGCGCTGCCGACTAACATGCCATTGAAATGTTTACGTGTGCAGAGCAGCCGGTGGCAGCTGCTTGTCCTTTGGCTTTATTCATGAGTAACAACATTAAACCTACACTTGGGCTCGGCCAGTCTCTGAGCAACCGCAGTTTCCCACCACTAGATGGCGACCTAATACTAAATTTACGGTTTCAATTATTGCCATAAAACGTGCTGTGTGTGTGTCTGTGTGCGTGTCCAGTCTACATCTGCAGAAGGTGGTCTTCCATCAGGTCCTCCTCTGCTGCCTTGGGCTCATCAGCCACTGGCCAGCTGCTCTTTTCCTCTCCTGCAAACAGAACCACGGTGGTGAGACCATATGGGGGAGATGTAAACGTGACACACACAAGCGGCTGTAATTACCTTTGAACAGGTCCATGTTGCTCTCCCCGGAGCCCGTGTCACTTCCAGTGTTGACGAAAGCCTGATCGGCGTAGTAGCCGCCTTCGTCTGTGGAGCCTTCCAGACCAGAACCGTACTCATACAGGGGGTAAGGCGACTCCCCCTCGTCACTGACCTCTCTCGCCTCTAGCTCGCCCTCCTCCATGTCTGGATGCTCATCCTGCACAGGCACCACCTCTCTGGGAACAATGAGAGTCAGATATGGGGCAAGAGTCAAACGCAGTAGAGCTACTGTCAAACGTCTTCACATCAGTAAACGTTCACTCAGCTTATCTCACTGAATAACAAACTACAACTAAATGTTGCCTACTAGACAATCTGTACCACTACAAACATGTTTTAGACCTTAAATTATAACCCTGTGAAGGAAGAATGAATGTGTAAGTTGCTGTGTTGGATTGAAGGACACTGTCCAGGTGTCCCTAATAAAGTGGACAGTTCTTCACAGCATATTTACTGTGATTCCTTGTCCTTCAAAACGCGGAAGTTCCTGAATGTGTGTGTGTTTCAGATCTTCTTGTTTCAGACTCAGCACTCATCTGCTTCCTACGCACGCCGTGTTAAACCATGTTGAAGGCGTCAGGTGTTTCTTTTTTGTTTTAAGTTTTGGGTTTGACCAACGCGTATCTGAAGGAGGCTGATGTGTTAAAACCAACAGGTTATAAATACATGGTGTGAATGATGTCACGTGGTTCAAGGCGGGAGTGTCCGTACACATTTGAGGGTGGGGTCACTCATTTCACTGACTTCATTTAAGAATGTGGAGGCTTTTCGTGATTAATTATCAACAGTCTGCTCCCTGATACATTCATGACCTAAAACCTAAGAGAGAAACTGTGACAGTGGCCTTTAAATAGAAAAACTGCCCGAAACCGACCCAATGAGCAGATCTCTGCTTGTTAAGACTACACGACACCAGCTACATCGACAAATAGAGTTTCTGTTGTTCAAATTCATTTCTCAACAGAAAACAGTGGCGTAAATACTCAGCTACTGCTTCCTTCTGACGTCTACAATGTATCGGATGAAATCGAGACCAAAGCAGATGCAAAACAATAGACCAGAAGCAGCAGCCATTTCCTCTCGAGCTTCCCTGAGGCTTCCTGTTCAGTGTGAGCGGCCTGTTAATCAAAGACTCGGTCACAAAACACCTTTCATCACGATGATCTTCCAAATCAAACGTTACTGCTTTTGAGTAAATCCTGACCATGTTTCCAGAAGCCCGACGATCATAGATGAAATCACGCGGTGGCGGTTTGACACTCGGTGGATGAACATTGATGACGGTTGCTAAAATGACTCGCTGTGTCGTCAGTGACACCGATGAGGAGCGTTTCAGGTCAAGTCTGCGCTCCTCGAGATCAGCACCAGCGTCGCAGTATTCTTGTCTACAAATTTCCTGTTTTTAAAGAGGAAACTGAGGCCGAAGACTAAATCTGTGATCTACTCTGTCTCGACACTCACACACACTGAGGACCATAATCAAATTTACAGCACACGTTTGGTAATTTCACTAGAAGATCAAAGTCATGAAAGCTGAACGTGTAAATTTTCAGTCTGTTAATATACGATTTAAAGTTTCTCCAGAAGATCCTTATGAAACTGCAGCAGCTCGTCTCACACTGGTCGAACCCAGCAGCACCCTCCTGTCTGAGCCTACTCATCCACCTGCGTGATTCCTCCCTTGACTATTACCTATTTGCCATAAACACACGTCCTGTCGCCGACTGGTCCGTATGAGCACATTAATGGCTCGGTGGCTGTAACACGGGCCGGTCTGACGGGTCCGTGGCCGCACCAAGCTGCAAAGCACTGCGGGTCGACACCTGCACATCTGGCCCAAGCCCAACATCTGCTGCTTTATGTTGCATGTACTCCCACGTCTGTGCAGCAGGCCGCCGGCTCTGCAGCTCTTTCTTCTTCCAGCTCTGACCTCCCTGCCCTCTGGCTTTTCCTTTCTTTCTTTATCTTCCACGTTGACTCCTATTATGGCTTTTCTTGGCCACCAACCTCACACTTACATATTTTGTCTCAGACAAACAACATGAATACACACACACACACACACACACACACACACACACAGATACACACACCAAGGTGGCGGCTCCAACGCGCAATCAGCATTTCTATATTTAACATCTGCATTTACCCGACAGCGTTATACTACGCTCCCACAGAGATGTGCTTCGCTTTTTCATCTCCCTGAGCAAATCCCGGCCCGATCCCCAACCAGCACCCTCTCACTGCCAGTACTCACAGGTGCTTTGCGCTGGAAGCAGGCAGCTGGGTGGGCAGGTCTGGGGTCAGCGCTATCTCAGAACTTCGGTAGGTCACGCAGTTGGCGTTGGTGTCTTTGGGGCTGCATTTGACCAACATGTACCTGCCAGTCGTGGGCGCTCCTGTGGAGACAGAACGCCTTTATGCAACATGTGTCTTGAGTGACATCTGGAATAGTTCAGCGCGACACTTAGTGTTTCCCTGTTTAGGGTGTTTCAGGGGATTACAACATTATTCTGCAACAGGGTAAAGTGAAGAAAAGTGAAGTGAAGTAAAGTAAAGTAAAGTAAAGGAATTAACTGCATTACTGCCTTATCTGATGCTAAAAACAACCCATTTCCACCGATATCCCGAACAGAACATTGGTAAAGACTCAGACTCAGTCACGGTGCGTTTAAGACTCACGAATCCAGCAAAATGAGCACGTTCTTCATGCGCGAGTCCTATAATAAAATGAAATGTGGATTTAAGCTAAACCTGAACTGAATTACTCCAGGAACAGATGAAGTCCAGCGCACTGAGGCCCTGTCAGTTCTTCATTTCACACATCTTCAACGTGTCTACGCAGCAGCTACGTGTTGTAGTGACCTGGAACTCAACCACGGCATCATCTGGTTTGTAAAAGCTTAAACTTAAAACTTAAGCTTTTGGTCTCTGGCGGACCTTCGCTTAAAAATACCAGTGTCTGTTCCAAAAAGCCCCCTTTCCACGCGCCCCAGCGTGAAAACGAAGCGCAGTCGGAAACTGAAACGCCTCAACTCCTCCTGAATCTCAACCACTGCGTCGGGGTTTCCATGCCTTCATCACAACACCTTTCAGGACGCGGGGCTGTCGAATTGTGTCAAAGTGTCGACGGATGATGGATTAATGGGAAACCTGGCGACAGAGTGAGTCACATCCCGTCAGTTACAGTAAACGTCTGCGCGGACACAGAACCAATTACCGAGAAAGCGGAACAATTAGGTTTGTCAATCTGAAACCTCCGGCGGCCCCCGGGTTGCCAGTTTGGGGCTGTGGGGGGACTTTATTCCACTACTTCTTTCTAAAACAAGTATGAATAAAGTCATACGAAGTGTAATAGGCCTTGTATCTCCATAACAACAGTTTAAAGTGTATTTTGTAGTCATGTTCCGACTTACCCTTTGCGTTATGTAATGCCAGACAGGAGAGGACGAGCAAAAGAATCAGCTTCATGCTCAAACGTGTTTTCTCAATCGACACCAGTAGAAAATAAAAGGCACGTCTTTCCAAAGTGAAGCTCCTCTGCCTGATGTGACTGCAAACCTCCCTCCAGAGCTCGGCCCCTCCGCGACTGCGTCACGATTTCCTCAAACCGTCTAGAGTAGAAAGTGCAGAACATCCTCAGTGGAAAGTTTCGCATTAGTCGCCACAAACATCAGATACCGGGTCGAGGTTTGCGTAACTACGCGCTTGAGTTGAGGAAATGCCCAAATACTCATCATTTCTGATCGGGGAGAGTAGATTTGTCTCTTAATTGGCTGCGGGTTCATGTTGTGCTGAGATAAGGGGGCGATCGCATCTTTCACAGCTTATCTTTTTACGAAGTCGGTTCATTTCGGCGCAAATCACGCAGAGGTGAAGATGCGCTGAGCTTTTAGCCTTTAACGCTTGGCGGTGGCGCAACTTCACAAGTCTCATAACGGTCTGACTCAGAAATGCTAAGACCACAGTTCAACAGCAATGTGCTACAGTAACAAGTACCATGTGTCTTATAATAACGTGCGATCCGGGGGCTGGACCCCACCTAACAGCGCACACAGTCACTACCACGTTAGAACACAGTAGAATCAGATCATCTGCACATAATCTGCTTCCTCTGATCAAACACACACACTCAAAAATAAACTTTACTATTATTCATTAGTAATCAAATAATTTATTAACTATTAGATGAAGTGCAGGTAGAGTAAAATAGATGTACCTTAAAAAAAGCCTTTTGGCGTGAATCAACCTGACCTGTTTGCTGGCACCACTGCTGCTGAGTGTGAGTGTATACAGCTTTTGTGTATCTGTGTCAGTGTGTTGTTACATTTGGACGTATGGGTTATAAAGAGGAGCGATTCTGTTTATCTGTGGGTTCATTACAGCGCGTTGACACCTGCCACGGCCTGGATGCTGGCGTCACATGTAGCGTGTTCACCGGACTAAATCCACACATGACTGAACAGACTGTGTCTGGGAGCTGGAAGAGGAACCGATGTGGAAGAGTGACTCAGTGCCTGTTGAAAGCGTGTGATGAAGTATTGCATACTGTTGCAAAAATCCCACTTTGATTAGGAGAACAAGGCTTCTAGGTAAACAGCGGTCTCCGTTGGCTCGTGACGTGTTTCGTGTGTTATACCACAGAGTGTCATGAGTTTAATGTGGGATCACATGGATTCGCAAAGAAAGCAAAACAAATCAAAAGAGACCCTTTGATTTATTTTTAAATCACCATGTCGTTGTGTTATCATGAGAAAGAAAATCCAATTAGTTATTCAGTTTATAAATGAAGCAGCACTTGGTGTGAGTCATAGACAGATTAACAGAACTTAAGCAGAAACTCACACAGTGTGAAATGTGAAGGGCAACAGAAACACCAGCCTGATTTCAGTGCGAAGCTGCACCTGTGATGTTCTTGTTGCTGCAGTGGCACGTTTCGCCTTTATAGGTTACAAGTCATGAGAGGAACTCAGCTGATAACATCTGTGTGAGACGCAAAGCCACACCAGCACCCGACGCCTGCAGAACGGTTCCGTGGGTCCGGTGGAGTCAGGAAGAGCTGCACCACCACAATGTGCTGCATTAATGTGAAACGGGTGAGGCTGCTGTGTCAGAAACGCACATCAGGGTGGATTTCAAACAGGCGTGTGCGAAGATGCCGTCGCCGTGGGGACGCGCGATGGGGCGTCTGTGGACGCGGAGGTCACGGGGTCAGGAGGCCACGCCGTGCGCGTGTGCGAGCAGTTCTTCACTGTGACGGAGGGAAGGGGAGAGGAGAGGAGAGGAGACTCTGGTGCCACGCTGCAGGAAGTGGCACCACCACTATCACGTTGCCTCAGGATGTGACGCGATGGCCACAACCTATTTACAAAGCACGTTTGTTCTTTTGCTCACATTATTACAGGCAGGACGTCTCCGTTTGACGCTGCTCTTTTCTGCACAGCGCTCAAGCTTTTATCCTCCACCGCCCACAGTGTCTGTATTAATAATAAAACACCAGTAGAACTATTTAGAAATTAGAACCTACAGTTAATGGCAGTCAAAGCAGTAACTTGGAAAAGCCCTGGATGGCTTGGAGAGAAATGCAGAACAATGACTAATATCACTAATGTAATAGTTATTTAGTAGGAAAACGCTGATTCAGCTCGGTTTCTAAAGCGACGCCTCCGCGTTCCTGTCAGAGGTTTGACAAACGTCTTCTGAACTGTAAAACTGCTAAATCAGCATTTCCATCATTTCCAGAGAACGCGTGTTTGGTGAGTTTGGTGGAACGAAGACAAACAAAATGCAAAATAAACAGCAAGGATTACTTGGACGACTTGTGCTTATTAGTATCACTGTTGCTTCATGTTTCTACGCCTTCATTTGGAAGGAGTTTATCAGTAACCTCCCAGCTGTTCCTGACTAACGAACACACGGCTCTGAAGAGCAGCAGTGATGCAATGTATTCGTGTCAGCTGTTAAGAATAGAGTTCACAAATTAGAACTGGAATCAGCTCAAACGCAGAGGAACAACATCAGACATAGACAATGATGCACCTCCTGTGACGCCTTAACAGGAAGTAGTGTATGTAGCGTGGGGCGAACTCACACGTTTAACAAAAGGTGTGAACGCTCTCATGACACATGCAGGTGGATCCGATATTGACACAACCTTTCCCGAACTGATCAATGTGCCATCGTACCGTCACAGCAACGCAGAAACATGAACACGACTGTCACTGTTTAAGGACGTCATCAAACAGTAACAGCCTGTTTAATGGACTCACACTGAGACGTTTCTTTGGATTAAGAAGTTTAATAGTTGGAATGAAGTTGGGAGGCCTGTTACTCAGGGACCTGCAGCCAAGCAGAGAAAACATTTTACACAGCTTTAAAAAAGAAAAAACACTTTTACTACTTTGTGTATTTTAATTTCTTCATTATCACTACGTACAGTATCCGCTGCACAGAAACAGGAAATGATTTCCAGAGACAGGAAGAGAACACAGAGTGAAGGGGATACAGTTAGCATCATGCACATAATCATGTTTACTGGACTAGTGGTGGTTCAGAACTGACAGCTCACACAATAGGCATTAAATAGCTCATTACAATAAACTGGACCTTTTTACTGTTTATTTAAACTAAACATGATTACAGTCAACCTTAACATCACTTTTACCATCAGTGATAAAAAGCTGAGAAAACAGAACGTTAGTGTGCTTCACAGAACATAAAGCGCTGTTAAATAAGAACCAACATGATAAACAATCCTTTATTAAACCAGTCTCCTGAAAAGTTAAATAAAATGAAACATAGAAGTGTTATGTACATGTCTGCCTCCAGGACGTAGGGTTACTTGGTGCAGCATCAGATCTGTGAGCAATGAACCTACAAAGAATGACTTTTATCTGAACAGATGATCTAGATTAAGAGTAGGTAAACAATAAATTCTATGGTACAGAGAATGCTCATGTGGTGTGTGTGTTGGCGACGCCCTGAACAGCAGCTTCCCTCAGTTGTTTGCAGCCATCTTTGCTTTGATCCGGTTAATTTTAAGCGGGAGCAGGCCGACCATCTCCTTACTCAGCTCCAGCTCCGTCTCCACGACGGGTGCAGCTGCAGCATGGCTCTCACAGTATTCTACCACGTACCTAGACAGGAGGAGGATGACAGTGACCAGTGGTGAGTTAGCCCTAGTTCTGGC
This sequence comes from Betta splendens, assembly GCF_900634795.4. Taxonomy (NCBI): domain Eukaryota; kingdom Metazoa; phylum Chordata; class Actinopteri; order Anabantiformes; family Osphronemidae; genus Betta; species Betta splendens. The sequence continues at coordinate 12,429,991 of NC_040883.2, forward strand.
AGCGTCAAGGTTCTGGAGAACCTTTTGCGTTTGTTACAACAACTGTAAATGGAAAGTACTACGTACTTGTAGTTTTCCAGAGACTTGTTGAGGTTTTCCAGCTGAACAGAGGGTATTGAGCTTATCAGCCGGTTCTGTAGCCGAGCCACCCTGAAGCGGGCCACCAGAGCGGGTCTGAGGACATCCTCCTCCAGGTGCTCTGGAAACTTCCCATCAGGGGAACACAAGGAGTCTAGGAACATCTGGAAGTATCTACAGAGCAGAGCAGGACGCAGACTGATGTAGATGCACAAACTCACACAGGACTGCACGTCTACAGTTACTCACTTGACTGAGGCGGAGCAGAGATGGTTAAATTTCTTTATGGTGTGGTTATCTAGTGACTCTGTTTCTGCCTGTCTGTTGGCCACAGACAGTTTCAGGTCCATCATTTCACTGTAGGTCTCAGCCAACTCGAACATCAGCTGTCTGCGGATCAACAGATAGTACTGGGAATTCAAGTCTAGAGAAACAGAGAGTGACACAAGCCAGGTCTAATTATTGTGCACTGCATCGTATCTCGTGAAATGTTCAGAGAGGGAAGACTGCACGCCTTCAGCTCGGTACCGTTGCAGATCGGCTCCAGCATGTCAACTCTTCGTTTGTGCATTTTACAACGTCGCTCCAAGTCCTCCTCAAAGAAAGCCAGAGCCCTGAACAGAGCGCTGTGGTCCTGCAAGATCTCTATGTGGTCCGTAACATATCCATCCATCAGGTAGTACTCCTTGGCCTGTTAGACAATAAGTAAAAATGGGTTTCGACTCCGAAGTGAACTTTTACAGATTGGCCAATCACCAACACTACACAGATGTGTTTATCAGTGAAGCTGTGCATAACCTTTTCCTGTGACTTTAAGTTTGTGTTTGTGGGTACCTGTGTGACATAATTCTGTCCCACCAGAAACACAGCTCTGGCCTCTGTAAAATCCAGCGGGTACAAACAGAGCACCTAAAATAAAGAAAAGCAAAATGAATGACTGTGGAAACCAATAGTGCTCCAAATGAACACAGGTATTGCTGCAGCTCTGCTCACACAGACCTTCTCTTCCACTGAAGCGATTGAGTCGAACGTGTCCTCCGAGCCAAACAGTACAGCGCCCTTCCTGCCCTTCTCTTCCTCCTCTTCGTCTCGCCTTCTCTCTCTCTTCAGCTCTTCCTGACGATCGGTATCAAGCTCCCCGATGTTGTCCTGATCAGACGCACAGGCTTGTTTTAACACGCAGCTCAAGGTCATAATCAGCTTAGGCTGACACACAAGCAGATTCAATCGTCATCATTATGCTTGACCTCCAGCAGCTTCCTCGCATCCTGCAGGAGGTTCCGACAGTACTTGATCCAACATCTTGCAATTTCTGCTCTCTTCTGTCTAAGCTGTTCTCTGCGCTCGCTTTCCGTCTCACCTGGACCACACACAATGAAAAAACAAGGTTGTAGAAATATTCTGCTCACAGGTGTTCTCTGACTAAAAAATGGTGCATCACAGAAAACATAACTTCAGTGTGTGTACTTTATTAGGGCATGTGCTAAAGGTGGAGACTTACTTTCCCGTGCTGCAGCCTCAGAAGGAACCTCTCCTGCCAAGCCTGATACTACAGTAGCTGCTGAGAGGCAATGCCTTCCTTCCATGTATCTGCCCTACAAAACAAAAGGGATGCTATAAAACAGTTTAAAATGTTTGACGATGCACTAAAAATGACGGCGTACATGAATCTAAGCCTGACCTTAGTAATGTAATACTGTGACAGCGTAGCAGCGTTCAGAGCCCATTCCATTGGACTGAACTGATTTAACTGTAGCTGTCTCTGCAGGGTGCTCTGACAGTAGGTGGCAGCACGCTCAGTCTGCTCTGGAAGACAAAACCCTACAGTTAATACAGCAATCACCAGACACACACACACATTACAACCACCAGAACTTTGCTTCCATCCGACTAGAAGCTCCGAGGATATACGTAGAGCTGTTACCGCTACTAAATAAGTCCAGACTTACCAAGGTTTTTATAGACTTGAGCAAGGTAGTACATTGTATGTGTGTAGGCCAATTCAAACCTGGTAGAAAGAGAGGATTCCTTTAGCATACAGTATATTCAACAATCACATTAGCTCGCTCTTGAAAAATAAGTTGCAAGTAGGACACAGTTGTGATTTCGATGCCCTTAATGCATAATGTGTTTTACTGTTAATAGGAATTGAACTCGAGAGCAGAGTCCAGGATTAAAGGGCTCAGACTACGCTGCTGAACATCAGCGTTTACCTCTTGGTCCTCTCCTGATGTGTCAGCAGGTTCTCCTCAGTGGTGAAGTACTCTGTCATATCGGTGGGAGGGCTCCCGTCCTATGAAACAAAAACACATCAAGCATGGCAGATGCAACAGCAGATGGAAAGGGTTTGACCAACGTAATTATAAACTACAGTGAAGCTGGAGCCTTGCTCCTGTAAAATGCATTGTGCTTTATTTGGCAACGTGAGCACATTTTAGGCGTAATGCAGAGGCAGGGAACCACGTGTACCTCCTTCATATAGTCTTTGTAGATGGACTCTGCTGTTTCCAAATACCCCTGAGCCGTTTCCATCTCCTCCCGTCCAGCCCACAGGATGCCCAACTGGTTCTGACAACACAAGCAACAGCATGTGACGACCATCGCCTTATCACTTGATCCCGACTCTAATTAAATATATTGTCTATTGAGCGGTGTTCATTTCAAGCCCCGTCTTAAAATAGTCACGTGTCTAAATGGACAATAAAACGCTAATGAAGCTGCTAGCAGCGAATGTCAGTAAATGCTGATATAGTGATTAAACTAGCCGCAACATCTTTCAACTGCACATTTGGGATACGTCTCCACGCTAACTCCTGTAGGACGAAGCCCTTAGCATCATTCGCGCTAGCCACCAGCCGCCGTTACCCTGACATGGATGAACAGCGACACGTTCTGCGACGACACGCCGCATCTGTCCAGCAGCTTCATGCAGTTCGTCAGGTGCTCCTGTCCGGCCGACAGCTCCTCTGTGTCGACGTGGTTCACGCCCAGGTAGTACTCCACAGCCCCCAGCTTGGCGGCCCGCAGCCCGGCGGGCGAGTCGCCGCTGAGGCGGGCGAGCCCGTCCTCCCTCTGCCCGTCCAGCGGCCGCTCCGTCGGCTGCCCGCCGCTCTCCTCCTCGCCTTCGCCCGCTTCGAAGCTCTTGAGCGAGCAGTAGATCTCTCTGAGAAGCTCCCGGGCCTTGTACTTGGAGCGGAACGGGTCGTTTTCGGGGTCATTTCGTGATTCGACATCTGTAAGGGTTTGGGCGTTGGTGAATTTTTCGCACACAGCCCTCCACTCATGACTGTGGGCGGCCGCCATGTTGGATTTTTCTTCGTTTGTTTTTTTTTTCCTTGTCAATAATTAAGTCTCGTTCATTGAATTTCTGCCACCTGCTGGACGCAATTAGTCACTTCAACTAATTACATTTCCTTCAGGAATGAAAATCCCGGTCTGAGTTCTGGTGCAAAACCAGTACTTGTGGAATTTAAAAAAACAAATTAAACCAAATGCTAACAGAATTGTGTACATGCAATTTAATCATGTTTAGGTTTATGTTCCTCCATAATTCTAGTTAACTTAATCTCTCTGCATTGTTCTGACAGCTGTATAAGGCCACATTTTTTTGCAGATTCAATTTAAATGGCAGATGCTACAAATATTATGCATATATATTATATATATATAAAAATATTAAAATATTATGCATATATATATATATATATATATATATATATATATATATATATATATATATATATATATATATATATATATATATATATATATATATATATATATATATATATATATATATATATATAGTATTTTATACTTTGTGGATAATATTGTTATCATTGGTTTTGCCAATGTCTATGTCTTGTAATACTTAATTACTACACTAAAACAGTGATAGACTGAATACACATTTCAGTCTTAATCTGGTTTTTGTCATAAAATTAGAAAATGCAAATCACATATGAACACTACCAGTTCATGGCTTGTATTTATGAACTTCATCAAAACTAAAAAGCCACTCACGCGCTGAGCTGTGTTTGTGCTGGTTGTAATCTGTTTATTTTAGCAAAGCCAGAAAACCAAAACAATAACCCGGAAAGTTGCAATAAATTATTAAAAATGACTCTTTACAGCAAACAGTTTGTCAGCACTGACAGAAACAGCTTGTCTTGCCCAGTCATGTGGGATTGTAACATTTACAGTCTCAGCCTAATTATACTCATTTACAATGGAGGCAACTTTACTACAAAAACAACAGACACAGAATGTATGACTTCCCCTGTACAGTCGTAATATATAAATGCACTTTGACTTTACTGTACTGCGTATTATCTTGCAGCCAGACAGCTTAGCCCTGCATTTAAGTGGTGGTGTCCATATGTTTAGCCATTCAGACTGATGTCAGTTAGGCTTAATTCTCTATAAAATATAATTAACACAAGTTTCAGTTCATAGCAAGTTGGTGAGTAATAAAAATATTAATGCTGCTGACTGAGGTGAGGAGACAAAGATATTTGCTGATCCTAAAGTGAAACAGCCTGTGAAGTCAGTGTGCAAGGCAACAGTCAGGTTTGTCATTGAGTGAACATTCACACACATTAATTTGCTTTGTGTCATGTTGGACATAGTAAAAGTTAAAAAAAAGACAAATGTGTACTAATGTTTTCTAGGTCTTTTTTTAGGCTTTTTCCTGAAACTTCATGAAGCTAATCCATGATAATGAGTGTAAAAAAATTGTGTACGTGTCCTGTTTATTAATCATTATTTAAAATGTATAGATGTATGGGCTTTTACATCCAGGTTTAGAGGACTGGTGGCTGATGTAGCAGCAAAGTGTCCAACTCTGTAGCTGATTTACTTTGCCACTAAGATTCTGTCTTCTTTTCCATTCTGAAACAGTCAAAGTAAAACGACTTTGTTAATTCCATGACCTACATTCAGCAATTTTAAGTAAATAGAAAATACTTTTCCTAAATTGAAACCCTAACGTCTGAGGGTGATGCTAAAGTGATTAGTGAAACACTGAAAAGTCAGAAATCATGGGGGCTATACATAAAGCTTGACTTCACAGCACGTAGTACAAACAATATCTGTCAATTAACAAAAATAAAATGTCAGAATATTATAGAATATAACTTACTTGTATTTGATGAGACGACTGGCTTGGACTAACTGTGCTGACTCATTGGTCAAGTGGCAAGCAAACAGTAGCCAGTTGCGTGGTTGAACCTTGTAAGCGAATCTCATGAAGAGCAGTGAATAGCAGCACAGAGCTGAAATACACAAGAGCAAACAAAACCCTTATTCTGAACACTTCCCTTAATATACACATAGCACCCCATACTGACAGAAAAAGCTGCATTGACAGGACGACTGGTTGCAATCAAGGAAAAGATGAAGTACAGGGATGGCCGAAAACTTTCTAAAGAGTGCTCAGGACCTGAGACTGGGCTGAAGGTTCACCTTCCAACAAGACATTGACCCTAAGCCCCCTAAAATATTGAATATTGTGACTGTAATATTGAATAGCCCAGTCAAAGCCCTGATTTAAACCCAACTGAGCATCTTTGGAGAGACTTAAAAGTGGCCTGACAGAACTGGAGAGTAAAAAATTTAAGGGGGTCTAAATACTTTTCGTACCCACTGTATATCAACAACTACAATTTATCCTATAGATTTAGAAGTGGTGGGAAACAAACGGGTATCTATTATTTCAAGACCAGTTTAAAAGCTCTCCCAGAGAATCACAAACAAACAAAAGCATCACAGGGAATGCTGTGTGTTTTTAGTCATCTTTAGTTATTAAAATGATGGGAGTAGGCTGACGTTTGTATGTTTGTCGGTGTACGTGCTTTACCAAAGGTCATCCTGCCACTGATAATTTCAGGGCTTTTCTTCATATCTGAGATAGCGGCTATAGGAAGACCCCAGTTTGCTACAGGACCCCAGAAATGCTGTAAATATACAAACATAAGAACATATTGATTAAAAGAGAATGAAAAAACAGCAGTCACTAATAAAAAGACACAAACACACTAAGAAGAGATGCACTGATAGAGGAGAAGGACGTACCGTGCTGTTTTCCATTCAGGAACACATGGAAGGAAAAAAAACATGAAACAGATAAGTGATAGTGATTTGAAACAGGTCACAGCAGTAAATGCAACCTGAAACAAGATCACAGGTTAATTTCAGTCAACTCACAAATAAAAAAGATGCACAAATCAAGGTGTGCAACATGACTTTATCTTCCCATTACTACATTCAAATACAAATAATGTGATTGACAAAACATTTAGTGAGTTGACAGCAACAATATTCAACTTAAGCTGATAAACGTTTTTTATTGATTAACTACTAGTTGCAACAACATGCTGAACCTAAAACAGTTTTGTTTTGTCAGTGCCAAATAAAACAAGCATATGCTGCCAATTAGGTGTCTGATCATAATAGTGGTGCATTTTCTGGACTTTCAGTTGTATTTTGAACATTTTAGACAAAGCTCTTGAACTGACCCAGAGATAGCCTGCTGTTTACCTTTTGACAAATGTAAACAAAGATGGCGGCTTGCATCACTTGAGGACATTTTCAGACGTACTTAGCTAATCTGTGACTGGCGCACACATCAGGTACACATTAACGCTCATCCTGACAAACATGTTAGGCAATAGCCGTGGTTTCTCTCCCCGCTTGTAGGTGTCACTGAACGAAATCTGATAACTTCAAAGCTTAGGACCCAAACACAGAGGCTCAGAAAATCAGAGAGTTGTAGCTCACGGTTAAATTAATTTCTTTCCAGACAATTTGGTTGGAAAACATAAAAGCTAGTTAGTCTGGTGCGCTGCTGCGTATTCCTGGTAAAACCCAAAAAACTGGAGTAACTAGTAACGCCTACCTTTGCTAACTCGGCGCTACTGACGCTCAAAGCACAATCTATGTCCTTGACAACCAGCGGTGCAAAAACTAAACACACATGTCAGACATGGTTGGAATGCTCACTGTTCATATTATTTTAAAATGTGTGCGCATACATTGACAATTAATTACACCGACAACTATTAAACATTAGCTAAGCTAACGTTACCTGACTGTAACTAGTCACCCGGCTAGTTACCACATTAGCATGCATGCTAATAAAGGAATTTAGCCTGGCGCTTGTAAAGCGTACCTCATCAAATAGTCTCTGAACTCTTTGCTCTTCAGGTGGTCAATAGCTTTCCTTGCAATCGTCGCTGCCATTTTTAATTTCTAGGCTGGCGTCTGTTTTGGGGAAGAAGAGGAGCCTGTTCGTGTTGAAGGGCGACTGGAAACGCTGCTTAGAGGACGGTCAAATTTCTACAACGTTAGCGCTTCTTCTTCTGATTAGATGTGCGGCGGAATGGACGCCGCGAAGACGCGCTGCTGCCCCCTACAGGCCACCACTGGTGTTACACATCGACAACAGTGACAGACTTAAAAACACAATATGTCACCAGAGTTACTGAGCTTTACCGGCGGAGCTGTGGTTTAACTGCAGGTGGCACATTTTGAAAATAAGGCAGATCAGGGTGATACAGGTTGCATGTAATAGTAATTCGTTGTAAACAGGTGAACTAAGATAGGATAATTCAGCAACTGCTTTGACAGTGTGTCACTCACTTTAACAATTTTGAGAAACACAAAAGATTTTGGAAAAACACATTATGCACATTACTGTCTGTAAATTGACACGCAGTCAGTGTACTTTCGTAAGAATTACAAAAAATGTGTTTTTATTTTATTTATTATACCCTATTGCTTATTGTGAGATTATGGCCCCCACAGGTGGCGGTTGGTTTTGCTGCTACCAGCATTTGCTACCTGTCCGACCGTAAAAGGGTCGGAGCATTTGCTACCTGTCCGACTGAAAAGGGTCGGAGCATTTGCTACCTGTCCGACCAAAAAAGGACAGGTAGCTGAGGAAGATGGAGGCGCCGTAACCAAGAATCGAATGACACGTGTACCCAGGACTGTCATGGACAAATTGGTGGCCGATGTAATCTTTAGTCTATTGAGAATGCAGGCTGAAGACAGACTAACAGCTAGACAGTTTCTGGCCAACTCTACGTGGCGAAGCTTGGCTGCCGATGTGACAGAAGACGAACTGCGTGATATTTTGGATGGCTGCAAGGCTGCAGTTTGGTCCGGTGTGTAATGCAAATGTGTGTTGTATGCTTTACAAAAAAAATAAATAGATACAAACCTCAAAGTCTTTTGTGGTCTGTGACTATGAGCTGGCTGCAAAATGAATAAAAAGAAACTACATCTTCTAGAGTAAGAATAGCAAGGGTTAAGGGTAGGCTACTGCCTAACATGGCAGGCACTTTACTGATCAGGGGGAAATCGGTGAGAATTGTCTTCACGTTAGGTGAACAGTAAGCGTCATGATGTTTGTCAAACGTTTTATTACAAAGCTCAGTAAGTTTACAAGTCAAGAGATGTCACAAGAGTGACTAGCAGATCTAAAATTTACAGGCAAGGATTTATGTAGTGCATGATCACAATTATTTGGAGTGCTATGGCACATCATGTGTGTGGCATGGAAGAGATATAAAGTGAGATGTCACATGCTAGAGCAAACTGTTATAACAAGGAGAATATGACACATGGCAGGAGCATCCAGCCGACACAGATGGCACAGCTTCCGTTGCCTCTGTAATAATGGTTCCAGTTATTGTTCATTTCCTGCACCCTCTTCATAATGTCCTCCACTGAAAATAAAGACAATTAGTTTTAGTTAAATCATCAGTTCCAGAAGTATTTCATTGTACATGTTTCTGTCAACATACATTCTTTCTTGTGTTTATTGTCTTCTGGGACTCTGTGTTTAGATGTGTCGATGTCTGGCAACACGTTCAGTTCAGGCACATATACTGTGGGTCTGGGTGCTGCTCGAAGACATGTGATGTTGTATCCTGCGTGCAAGAAACAGGCGGAACTGGCTGATGATATCAGCCCAAACAGAACCAGCATAGTCAAGGAAGTCATTGTGCAGTGTGACCCATCCAGTTCCTGGTTAGACCTTATATACTGCAGCCGCTGGGCGGAGCCTAGCAAATGCTCCGACCCTTTTCGGTCGGACTGTAGCAAATGCTCCGACCCTTTTCGGTCGGACTGTAGCAAATGCTCCGACCCTTTTCGGTCGGACAAGAGTCGAATACTCCGACCCGTCGATCTACGATCCTCCTGTCCCCGCGGGGCTCCCCGTGCAGGTTCTCCAGCTCTTGCGGGCCTCCCCGTGCAGCAGGGGATCGGGTCGGACAGGTATATATACCTGTATATATATATATATATATATATATATATATATATAGATATATATATATATATATATATATATATATATATATATATATATATATATATCTATATATATATATATATATATATATATAGCTATATATATATATATATATATATTATATATATATATTTACCCCCCATTTAATATTTTGCTTATGGTTGATTTATTTCTTCATTTGGGTTTTGTTGTGTATTTCTTTATGGTTTGTATTTATCTATTGATTGAACATAATCCTTAAATGCTGCATCAGTTTGTTCACTAGGCGACAGTAGAGACTACTGAAGACAAAGAAAATTTTATTTGTACATCCTAGGCCACAGACATGACTGTGCATCATTGACCAGTACTTTATTACAGTAGGTACACCTGTATAGTCTAATCTAACCCAATACAGAAACTGACTGAAAACCTGAACTACAAACATTGACTGTGACAATAGTGATAGCGAGCTTCCAAAACATCCAAAACTTAATAACTGAGATATGATGACCTCGTACAAGTTGAATTAATTGCTGTGTGGGATTAGACTCTACAGAAGTAGCTATTAATATGGCCAGTGAATGCACAATAAATAAGAAGAAAGCCTAGAAGTCAAATGTCACAAAACACTCTATCCTCACCAAACACTGTGTATGTAAAGTTTGACTTAAGATTGAACCAGAGTTGACTCGGCATCAGTGTCCACCGTTAGGTCGAACCTCGGCATAGTTCTTGACCAGCTGTGAGATCCTGACCACTTTAATGTCTGATGGTATTTTATCATAATCGGACCACAGATACTCTGGAGACAGCACCTTAGTGGGTTTGTTGTAGAGCAGGTACCTGAGGACAGAGACACGGGTGAGATATGGCTGAGATGTTGTCAGAAATGATAGAATGGGGATGAGCTGTGACTCAGTACTTGTTGAGGTGACTCTCTTCCTGCCACACAGCCTCAATGTGATTCTCAGCGTCCACCTGTGACTGCTCGTAACAGTATCTGATGGGATCAAAGCGAAACACACTGTTGTGAGATTCCAGTTTAAGTTTTCTATTTTAATTTACATGAAAGTAATCATAAACCAGAACCAGGAAGTTATTATTGTATAAAGAAAACAGACAGAGGCCATCAAATGTGAGGACGTCATAATTTGTTCCGCTTTTACCAGCTGTGACGCACACAATACAGCATTATTCTTTTATTGAAAGGTATTGTTTGATTTTGTTTACTTGACTAGCTTGTACATGTCCTCCAGGTATCCGCCCCACACGGCAGCAGTGTAGTAGTAATCTCCTTCTTCATAAGGTATATATGCAGTGGACTCTCGCCGACGCTCATAAGGAAACTCCTTTCTTCCCGTCTAAGCAAGAAAGGGAGGAATAAAGAACAAGAGTAAGACGCTGCAGCTGCCACATCAGTGGCGTATGCTCTGCAAACAAATGATGCACCCATGATTTACATTCTTTGCATATGTAAAAACATGTTAAGGTGTGAAAATTAGTGTAACTATAAATATCAACCTATATTAAATAATCAGATCTAAGCAAATGGAAAACAGCTGTTCTTGGTGCAGATGCACTGTGTAAAGAGGTTGAAGATGATGAGGAGGATATGGACACTTCCTGCCTCTGCACCTTCAGTGGTTTCTAGTTAGTAGCCTTATACTTCATTAACATTATGTCTGATCTGTATCACACTTCAGGATTATCTGGTCACTCAGAGCAACCACAGTGAACCTTGTAGTAGCCTCGGTGAAGCACAGCAGAGAGCTGGCTGAGCGACTCGGCCCCAAAGCGGTTGTGGAAGACACTGTCGATGTCCATCATGAACAGGTAGTCGGTTTCATTGCGGATCTGAAAGCATGAAATACGGTAGAATGAGTAAACGTAGAAATTTGAATAGAATACACTGATCAAAGGCACCCAGCGGGCACTCAACCGGCCTTCAATGTTAAAATAGGGTTAAAATAATGTCAGTCGTCAATGTGACGTCGATGTAACATTGAAAGAACGCTAATGCTAATGGTTGTAAAAAGGGTGACAAAGACTGATAAATCAATGTTGATCTAGGGTTGAAATGGTGTTGTTGTTTCTGTGGCATTGAGGAAACGTTGAAACAATGTTTGATGCTAACGGTTGTAAAAAGTTTGACAAAATACCTAATGGTTGTAAAAAGGCAACAAAAAAACTTACGTGTTTTAAATATGCAGAATTTATGAAAACAATCCAAATGTGTGTTTTGATTTTTGTCCTTAGATCCTGCCATTACAACTTGTGATACTACTTCATCAAATGTATGGAAAGCAATGAACACATATACACCAGAGAGGTCAGGTGGTGGTGGAACAAAGATAGAACTTAAGCGTTTCTGTTCACTTTGTCTTCAAGCAGCCAGGTGGCGCTGTTTCGTCAAGTGTTTGTGGTGTAATGTGATTTTCAGGTTTGGTTCTTGTTTGTAGCCCTGCGATGGACTGGCGACCCGTCCAGGGTGTACTCTGCCTCTCGCCCATAGTCAATGTCAATGACAGTGTGAGCTGCAATATTGGTGATGATATATTTACCTGACTTAAATGTTATCTTTACATTTTTGTGATAGTACACATCTAGCAGAAATAGCAGAAAGTGGTCTGAGCCTGGAACTATGCACCAAAGTCTAGTTATTGATAATTAAAGTTGACTATTCGGCCCATACAGTTACAGTATGGCCTGGTAGTTTTGAAGAGTAATAAATCCTAAACTATACAGTAAAAATACACAGATCTTTGTGTGGTGATAGTACACCTCTAGTAGAACAAGGGGAAAGTGGTCTGGGCCTGGAACTATGCACCAAAGTCAAGTTATTAATCATCAAAGTTGACTGTATTACAGTATGACATAGTACTTTCAATTACTGCTAAATCCTAAACTATACAGTAAAAATACACAGATCTTTGTGTGGTGATAGTACACCTCTAGTAGATCAGGGGGAAAGGGGTCTGAGCCTGGAACTATGCACCAAAGTTAAGTTATTAATTATAAAGGTTTTACAGTATGACATGGTAGTTTTAAATACTAATAAATACTTAATTTTACAGTAAAGTACACAGATCTTTATTAGGCGACAGTTTTTCTATATATGCAATATTTTGTTTCGTAGTTTTCCATATTTTGAACAGACCAGACGTGTCGCTATGAAAAGAGGAAGTCGCGACGAGCGTGTTTTGTGCTCTGCTGTAAAGCGCGTAATACGGGCGCAAGACGTTTCTGAAGCGCGGCTGGCTGAACGACGGATGAACGAACGACGGCTCACTTGACCGCAGTCTTCCATTCCCACTTGTGTGTGTGCAGACAGTGAGGTATGATTATTTTATCTTTGTTTCCTGTCGTTCGTTGCTTGTGTTTTTTTCTTTCGATAAATGCTTAGTTACGCTGCGTACGTTGCGTTGTATGTTGTAGTTTGACAGTGAACATTGGTGGATTTTGGTGGATGACAAAAGAAAATAAGGAGCAATCACCACGGCTCATTAACCAGGCGGCATATGGACACTAGAGCGTCCACATCGTCATGCTACCTGACCAGTCAGTATCAACACTATAGGCTCCAATTTGGGGATTTCTCAATTACTAATTCCATCTCATTCCTCATTTAGATCCACCGCTAACGGATTAACCCCTGACAACATCTCTGCCTCCTCCTCTCCATCGGCTCCAACACCTGACCAAGACTCCTGGCAGCTCCTCTCCTCTTTGGACTCCTTAGTTCCTGATCTGAGCTTCTATAGGTCCCATTTCACCTCTGAACTCCAGCAATAAATATTGCGTGTTCTGCAGCCAGTCTCTGGGTCTGAGTCTGCTCACTCACAGGTTGGATCACAGCCATGTTTCTCATCTTTCAAAACCAACAGTTAATTGTACAAAAATGTAAGGTTGATAAAAAACCATACATCAACATAAATGCAAGGTTGATAAAAAAACATAAATCACGTTGGTAAAAGACCATAAATCAACGTAAATGTAACGTTGATGAACGACCATAGATCAGCGTTAATGCAACGTTGATGAACGCCCATAAATCTGCATAAATGTAATGTTGACGTTTGACCATAATGCAACATTGAAATAACGTTACCCCATCAATGTTGATTCACCTTTCAAAATCTAAATATAATCCAATGGTCATTCAACCATAACGTCTCAACGTTGAAATGCCTGCTGGGCATAAAGAACAAAATAACACTCAATGCTCTCACAGACCACATTTAACTTCTATGTCCCTTTAGTGAGTAAAGCGTGAACCCTCCTGCTTATTTAAACTGCGTTTATCAGGAAAGGCTTTCACGCTTCAAACATATGAACCAGATATTTCGTCACGTTCACCTGCTTGTCGATAGTGGCCGTGGCCCACTTCATCCTCCCGAGCACCACGTCCTGCCAGCGGTTCGCACTGGGGACAGTCACAACCGAGATCCTCCGGCCTGCACCCATCTTTACCTGAGCGGTCAGATGAGGAAATAGCAGTGAAGTGGACCAGCCATAGCCGCAGCGTTTCTAAGTGTGTGGGGATGTGCTCGCTCTGCGTCAGGAGCGGACTGACTCCTGTCACAGAAACAGCCACTCACTGAGGGAACGTCTTTTTCATTGTCTGTGAAGATGTAGTACGTGACCCTGAAGTCAACAAGAAAGAACTTTTCACCTGACTCCAGGAAGGCCTTCAGGAAGCGGGTGTATCTGTTCAGATGAAAAGGAAAAGTTAGAAGCCTAACATTCTATTATTACTATGCAATAAATGAAAAGCATCTGCTCTAGTCAGTGTCCTGTGCACATACTTGCCAACGGCAAACACCACCACAGCCACACGTGGGTCCATTTTCTTATAGATCGCATCAATAACCACAGGGTCAAAGGTTCCCTCCCAAACCAGGGGAGCGTTCCAGTTGGTCACTGAGTTCACATCAGTGCGTCTGAGGAGAATGAAGAGTGTCCTCAGTGATTTTTATAAGTAACTATCTGTAAACGTTTTACCTACGGAAAAAACTTGGCCGAGAAAAGGTTCAGGATCCGAGGCCTTGTTTAACCTTTAAAACAATGGGACGTGTGTTAAAGCGTGTGCGTGTCAGGTGAACAGAGCAGCTGCTCCAGCTGCAGCAATGTCTTAATAAAACAGGAATTCAAGAGTGTGTCAGGTAACAAAAAATAATAAAAAAAACATTGTTTGAGTATGTGATGAAATGTTTTAAATAAATACTGTCTAAATTATCTCCTGTCTTTTAAAAATCCAGTATTAGCCACAAAACGAGATGACGTCATAATCTCTTTAAAGACTTTCCTTAACATCCAACATTTTCTAATGCATGTTTGACATAATTATTTTAAGCCTTACCCTTTCTGTGTGCTTGGCTGATCGTATCTTAATCTAGAAAAGAGCAGATCACAACCAGACGTCACGAGAGCAGAGCAGAGCAGAGCTATAAATATAACAATAACATCATTCAAGACAAAGACAAAAGGAAAAAATACTGGACACTGCATGTGATGATTATTGGTGCTGGGTGGAGGAGCTGCAGTGTGACCGTCCCAGCAGCATTCAGCTAATGGTCATTTTAATGTAAACAAATATTCACATACTCTGATTGGAATGTTATGGGTGAATGATTCAAACATTATGGGTGACTGTTTTACATCTAGATAAAGGTCGTAACGGTAGCGACGAGACATGTGAATCTAAAGCTTTGTTTGAATAAATGTCTGTATGTCAACAGAAAGAAAGGCAAACTCTTACCCAGGTGGATGTTGTAGGTCTTGGATCCTCCACTTTTTCCACTCCACGTTTTCTGTGCATTTCGTTTTCTCTACTCCTGCCACCTTTGGTTCCAGTTTTGGTTCATCATTACACACCTTGCCAAACCTTAAAGAGACAACAGTATTTAGTGGTAAGATTTGAAATAATAATAATGTTAAAATTGCAGTTGTAGTATTTAGTTAAACATGTTGTTCAACAGGAACATCCATGTGACAGGAACGTTACCTTTGGCAGAATGTCTCACATCCTGGCAACCAGACGTAAACCGCCCTGTGGAGAAACAGTGCGTTAATCAGAGATGACACAGTGAACACGATGGAAGTTAGGGTTTTACTTTCCCTTATTCCTTTTTTTTTTCTAACAAGCTCAACGTCTCGGCGGCACCAGAGGAAGCAGAGGAAGTTCTGTTTGGCAGACTCTCTGCTGAAGGCCTCAGTTAGTTCATATTAGGTTTAAAATAATGATAATACATTTCTGATTTAATGCCTTTGTAATTATTTGTAATTAACCCAGAAATTTTGTGTGACTCGTATAAAGAAGTAACAGCGACACGTTCACCCACACTTAACTAAACAAATAAAACCAGAACATTTATTCTAAAATTGCAGAATGATCTCGTAATAGAATGAATTCTGATCAGTGGTTCTGTGCAGCTCAACGCAGCGTTCTTCAGTCTCCTCTGTTAAGTATTGAAGCTTTACAGCTGTATGGCTCAGCAGTCTTTACTGTCGTCGTTCAGTTCATGTGAACCCTGTCGTTCTGTAGCACGTAATGCGCCTCGTGCAGCAGTCCGAATGTCGTCGGTCCTTCCTCACCGTCTCATGAACACGCACTCACTCATTCATCAGTACAAACAGTAGGCACATCTACATGCTGTGCTGCTTCACGACCGGTGCCACAGGCACACGGGTCCAGTTGTAGTTTGTTTCCATCTCGCTGGAACCGTTTGCGACTTTTATACCGTTTTGATGACAGAGCAGACGTGGTTTCTCAGAAGGGTGAGCCCTTTGCTTGGTTCCTGTTTGAGTTTCACTCGTGTTTAATGGGGGGGTGGTGGACTCAAATGTGTTTACATAAAAACAAGACATTTGTGAAACATAAGTGTGTCTTTCAACTTAATTTCTTAAATGTCACTAGTCAGGACTCTCCTGATAATAAAGTACGATAACGAGCTTCTGTTTACGACAGGCTGAAGGAGAACGAGCTGTTTCTGACTACGATGATTTACTCAGGACATCAGAGTCGCCATGTGACGCAGTAATAAAACAGTTTCACTGCGCAAATAAAATTAGTATATTGACCTTGAAGTCATGATGGGGTTTAAAGTGCACTTCCTTCTGTAACATACAGTTGTAACAAAGTTGTGTCTTATATTTAATAGTGAGGTAAGTAAACCTAATTTGAGCTAAATTCTAACACATGAATAGTGTAATAATACTTATGAAACACAACCTATGCGTCTAAGATCTTCTTTCCTTTGAAGCTTCACCTCTGGAAAATGAGGATAATAAGGAAGAGAGCTTAAAAATAAGTTATCCATTTAAACTATTTGATATTGCAAATAAAAGACTTACCCCAAAATGAGAAAAAAAACAAAAACTAAAATATGGCTCCTTGAAATGTAGCTTGACATATCAGATTTCTGGCTCTTATCCAAATTGAACAGAACTGAGCTCAGTAAACCAACATAACAGAGCAGAACGTACTCCTGACTCCACAGCCGCTACTTCTGCAAGGGGAGGAAGTACAGTGTAGCACAGGCAAGAAAGTTAGGTGGGGGAAGGGGGGCAGTGTTGTGCATCACACATATAGTGATGCACAACACCACACACAGTGCAACGAGGCCCTGCAGGATGCGTTGCTGTGATAAACTGACACAGGTTGTCAGGGTGATAAGGGGCACAGGGGCAATGTAGGCATAACAAAACCAGTAGTGCAGCTTCAAACGCCGCATCTTGGCACCATTTCGGCATCATTAGTTAGGGTTTGGCACAGTGAAGAGGAACAGTGCCTGCCTGGAAAATTACAAAGAAATAAAGATACAAACCTGTAAACAAGACGAATTGAAAGCACATGTGCGCACACGCATTCATTCCTTTGTTAAATAGCTACGTTGTTGATAGCGAGTTCATGCACGAAACACCACATGACTCACATTTTAACATAATTTCGATGAAACATCACACCAGTTTACCGCTGCCTGTGTCTCATGGTCGCCACACTGAGTTTCTCCCCTGGATTCTTGGCCAGGCCTATGGTTGACGGTGGTGGAACTTTGTGCCCCCAGTCTTGTCATTAGCAGGTGTCCGGCTGGAAGCATCCAATTGATCTGGGGTGTGTCCAGAATGCAGGGTTGATTAACCTTCTGCTAAACCCTGAACTCTGGGTTGATTAACCCAGAACCTGCTTAACCCTCAGTGTGTCGGTTCCAAAACACCTGAGAAGAGTTAGGTTTATCTGCCTCCTGTCGGTCACACAGAGTTAACGCACGTGCACAGCGTATATATAAAGACAGGGTCAATGGATCGCCGAATGCACGGGTCGCCATGGAAACCGAAGCGACAAAAAAGGGGCAGCACGTTTCACAGAGGCGGAGTTGGAGGTTTTATGCTGGCGAATGAGGAATTCAAGACGATTATCATTGGAAAAAGCAACACAGCTGCATCAGTGAAGGAAAGAGAGTGGGCTTGTCCGAGCGGAAAATTAAGCACAACTTCCACATCATTTTTACTATTAATTTCAAAAGGTTAGAATAATATTGGATAATAGTAATATTCTTGTTTAATAAGGTGCAATCCTTCTGGAGCTAGAAGATCACAAAAACATCCTACAAAAAGGTAAGATTTGATTACACAATTACATGATCTATGTATTAAACATGTTTAATACATGTGGATCATGGCTCGTCAGACAGGTGGGGGTACCACCACCTCCGCTCACCCCATCTTAGGAGCTGGCTCTGTCCCTGAATAAAGGGTGACCAGTGGTAGAGGGCATTCCTGGGGGCACTTCATCCCACACACAAGAGGGTTCCATCTCTGTGGTCTACTTGGGTCACTACTGGACCCTTTTGGTCATTTTCATCAGGACAAGCAGGGTGGTTGCTCCTCTTATCGTGGCAATGTTGTGAAGGACAACACAAGCCACTATAATGTCGCATGCCCTCTCTGAACTGACCCTGTGCCCTGTGGTCATCTCCACCTTGGCCCATGTTCTGCTTCAGGGTATGGTGTCATCAAATAGGGCAGACATGTGTCCCCCCCGTCCCCCTAGCAAGTAGCCATTGTACTGTCCTGCAATGATTGACATGTGACACAAGAACAATACAGTAAAAACAGTAAGAACCTGTGTAAATTACAACATACCCTGTTGAAACGTGTGGCATAGTGATGACTCCCTGATGACTTACCTGCACATTGATACTGTGAAATGATCCTATTAACATAGTCTGCCTCATTGACTGAAGGAGCTTTAATAGGAATGTGGGTGCCATCGATGCACCCTATCGCGTTTGGAAACTCTGAAATAGAAAGTAATAAAGTAATACGGAAAGTGTGCGTGTGTAGTACGTCCGAGGTGTACGTATTAAAATATGTGTCATAGATTATCATAGACAGGACAAACCTGCCACTCTGTGGAATCTTCTTTAAAGACACACAGAGGTTTGTTGCCAGGTTACAAAGGTGTGCAGGAACCGTTTCAGTGCCACACAAACGGTACAAACGGCTCTACACACCATTGCCTTTCCCACATGCTCTGCATCGTCCAAATTATACAAAAATGTCTTGCAAAAAAACTAAGAGCTATGTATGTAAGCTATGTAGAAAGCTTTCTGTGGTAAGTGGTAAGTTTGTTAAGTTTGAAATAAAAGGTTTCAAAAGGTTTGTTAAATTCACTGACGATTCTTTAGAAAAGCGATAACGCTCCTTTAAATAATCATCCAGATATGAATAAACATTGATACGTGGCCTTATGACCCTCTCACGGTGGAAAAAAACTGCAACAAGCTGCGCCTCCACGTCCACGGGCTCGTCATCAAACGGGCACGCCCTGCTGAGTAACCTCCGAAACGAACCCTGAAACATAACTGAAAGCTGAGGTTATTCACTGACATACACTCAAACTTACCTGGGTATGTCACCGCTTTCTGGAGCACACCCCTGGTGTATGCTTTCTCACAGTGTGTCTGTGAATGTGAAATAATTGTTATGCCCAAGGACAGAGTAATAAAGACCAAGATTTTAACATGAACTCACCCAGCAGACACAGAATCGACCTCCCAAATTAAATTATAACATATATATTCACGCACAGTTCTCATAAACTATAATCATCTTATATCAAACAATAATCTAAAGCTGAAAACACTTAATAAGGCTGCTGCTATATGTTGTGACATGCACCAATCCAGCAGGAGATTATTTGAAACCAGCCGAAGGTGCATCTGATAAGTTTCAGTACATAAAAGTGCTGCCTGTGTTTCCTGTGTGCATCAACAGCTGGAGCGTCAGAGGAGGAAGAAATACGAACATGCAGCAACTGAACAAAGATGTGACGTTTAGATAAGTTACATAAAAAGCAAACTCAGCGTTCCAGTGAACCCACAGCTTGGGTGGGGTTCCACTTTATGGAATCAAAAAGACGATTTCAGCTGAATGAGCTGCAAGATGCTCTGCAGGTTGTGTCAAAGATTTGGTAAGAGACCTTAAAACGAGCATTTATGTTACTGTAAGCAGGTGTCGTATCTTTTCAGAAAGTGTCATGGTTTCAGCTTCACAGTCTTGTTTTGCTACTTTCTGGTTTTATTTGAAAGTAGCAAAACTACTTCCTGACTTCCTGTTTTGCTTCCTGCCTGTTTCTGTTCCTGTCCGCTTTAGTTTCTAGTCATGTGATTTACCAGCTGTGTTGAATTAAATATTAGTTCAGTTATTGAAGCTCCACTACACACCTGCTCCATTTGCCAGATTCTTTTGTTGACGTACCATTGTTCAGACTTCCAGCAAGTCATGGTACGTAGGCCTTTGGGTGTGGAGTCCCGTGCCTTTTCTGCACCTCGCCTCTGTCCTGCCCGTGTCTGTACCTTTGCAGGAGACTCACTGCCTTGTTTTGACCACTGCCTCTTCATCGTTGTCAGCTGTTTTGGGATCTGTGTTTATTAAAAGAACACTTGACTCAAGTCCTGTCTCCGAGCTGTGCATTTGGGTCCTTCGCTCCTGAATTCCTGACAGGAATCCTCTGACTCAAAAGTTTTAGTTTACATAGCGTCTTTGGTGACGTACTATTATACACTGTATAAAATGAATGAATGAAGCCGAATAAAATAAATAGAAGTTATACGATTTGCTCACTCTCAGAAACAAAAGCTTCAAAAGTGAATTTCAGTACAGAAGTACACCAGTTACACACACAGTACAAGGAGGCCAGGCCTGATGGGCTCCTGCAGGAGCGTTGCTGTGATAAACTGACCGTGGATCAGGGATTATGGAAGGGGACACAGGTGCAACATACAGGTTCACTTCTCTGAAAAGAAGCCATTGGCAGCATGATTCTGAACATGCCATTATATATAACTCAGTGTGACTGAAATAAGAGTAAAAGACTATAAGTATCCACAAAACAGTAATAATTTTTCACATCTTGCTCTCACTATTGAGATGTACACAGAGCTGCAAGCACAGACCCACATGGCAGCGTGATCGGATGTTTTGCCAATTAGTTACAATAGAGTAGTGCAAAACCTGTAGTGCAGCTTTTAGATACCATTTTAGTTCACTGGTTCCAGTGCACATTGTTTCATACTTTGGTAATTTGGTACATTCAAGACGAACTACAAACAGACACAAAAGCTGTAAAGAAGACACACACTCACACCCTTTACATTGAAACTTGTATGATGTGCATTATATGTGTATTATATTTAGGTGCAGTTCTCATATATATACTAACATAAAATACTTTAGCATCACAGGGCCACACCATGGATCTCTAAGTATGCTACAGTACAGTACAGTACAGTCAAAAACCAGAACAGCCTCTTCACAAAATTCCATGTGACAGTAACAGGAACCAACAGACCAGAATGAGGGCTTCACAAACAGAGAGGCTGAAGTTCATGAGGGCACATGATGTGAATGAGATAAGACGCGAGTAGAGAGGAGTCTGAACAGTAAAAATAATAATAGAAAGTAGAAGTAGATATGAAAATCATTGTTATTTTTAGCCAACAATGTGGCTTTGGCAGAGGGAGACCAAACAAACTAAACAAACAGGTGAAATGGAAGATGCCAAAACAGGACACGGGTGTTAAACGACACCCAGGGATGTGGTTAGAAACTAACAATCCTCTCGTCTCTTTAGGGTCAAGATCATTAAAAACAGCAACAGGACGTTGGAGCTCCACTCCAATAAACATAATGCAAATATGCTCAAACATATACTATATGTAAAAAATCAAATAACCTTTTTTTTTAAACCTATGAAACAGGTTGGTCAGCAGGTTTATGCCGTTAAATTACATAACTTAAGAATAAAGGAGTTAAAGTTAATTTTACACATAACCCTAATGTTTTGTTCAAATATCTGAGAAAATTCATATCAGCATTAACTATTTCATCAGTTTGTGGTTATGTGAAATATCAGCATAAAATTCTATAAGACATACTTTATTTTCTGGTGGAATCAACTGAGCTCCAACTGACAACATCACGTTTGCCAGACTGAAGCTGTAGCCACTGAGCCGCTGGAGCACTATGTATGAAATGGAAAAATACAAATAAGAGTAAAAAACGCCAGAAAAAAGTAATGAGTTTTAAGAAAGGATTAAAAAACTAAAAGTGAGTTTTTAGTATAATTTGTAATGGCAACTTATTCCAGGCTACTAATAAGGCTCAGTCGCCTCTAGACTTTTTCTTTGTCCTCGGGATGACGAACAGTAGCTGATCTGCTTACCTAAGAGAGCGTAACAGAGTATATGGCAAGAGGAGGTCAGACAGATACTGAGGAGTGAGACCATGTAAGCACTTAGAAACAAATAAAACTATTTTACAATCAATACGAAAACGTACCGGAACACACCAGGATGCACTGATGCCAAAGTTAACTGAACATAAAACTTCTCAGAAGACATATTATTGTACTGCACATACTGTGTGTATGTATATATATAATAATATCCAATATCCAAAACCAACCCACATCCTAATTTATCCCCTTTGATTATCCAGTAGCGAACACACAGCAAACCATATCATGTCAGTGACATGAATCAACATCTACGTCCACAAGTACCAGACTGACTTAGTGTCCACCGTTAGGCCGAACCTCGGCATAGTTCTTAACCAGCTGTGAGATCCTGACCACTTTGATGTCAGCTGGTATTTGATCATAGTCCGCCCACAGATACTCTGAGGACAACACCTTAGTGGGTTTGTTGTAGAGCAGGTACCTGAGGACAGAGACACGGGTGAGATATGGCTGAGATGTTGTCAGAAATGATAGAATGGGGATGAGCTGTGACTCAGTACTTGTTGAGGTGACTCTCTTCCTGCCACACAGCCTCAATGTGATTCTCAGCGTCCACCTGTGACTGCTCGTAACAGTATCTGATGGGATCAAAGTGAAACACACTGTTGTGAGATTCCAGTTTAAGTTTTCTATTTTAATTTACATGAAAGTAATCATAAACCAGAACCAGGAAGTTATTATTGTATAAAGAAAACAGACAGAGGCCATTAAATGTGAGGACGTCATAATTTGTTCCGCTTTTACCAGCTATGACGCACACAATACAGCATTATTCTTTTATTGAAAGGTATTGTTTGATTTTGTTTACTTGACTAGCTTGTACATGTCCTCCAGGTATCCGCCCCACACGGCAGCAGTGTAGTAGTAATCTCCTTCTTCATAAGGTATATATGCAGTGGACTCTCGCCGACGCTCATAAGGAAAGTGATTTCTTGTCGTCTAAGCACGAAAGGGAGGAATAAAGAAAAACTGATTGCATATATGGTATTCCTGTATACTTGGAAGGAAGCAACTGGTGTGTCTAACAGTATAATAGGAAATATGCATGTATTAATAGAGTGGCACCTTGTAGTAGCCTCGGTGAAGCACAGCGGAGAGCTGGCTGAGAGACTCGGCCCCAAAGCGGTAGCGGAAGACACTGTCGATGTCCATCATGAACAGGTAGTCAGCTTCATTGCGGATCTGAAAGCATGAAATATGGAAAAAGGGTGGTGAAACTGGTTTGCATGTGGGCTGCTGGCCAGCGATTGCCCTTTCATGGAAGGGCAACAGCAGGTTTTTATAGACCAACGCTTTCCAAGCAGTAACTGGATTTTGAGTTGTGCCCTCTTCATCACGTTCACCTGCTTGTCGATGGTAATTGTGGCCCACTTCATCCTCCCGAGCACCACGTCCTGCCAGCGGTTCGCACTGGGGACAGTCACAACCGAGATCCTCCGGCCTGCACCCATCTTTACCTGAGCGGTCAGATGAAAAACTAAATAAATAATGTCCGGTAAATCACTGACAACAAGAAGCAGCTGATGTCAGCAGGAAAAGCTGTTTCCATGATGTTTTAATATTTTCTGGGTCAATTTGTTGCTGCAGTGACGTAGTCTTTTGCTTTTCCTGCACAGTCTAATGTTTGTTGCTGTTCAGTTTTTACAGTGCTGAGTTTATTGTTGCACCCAAAATCTCAAGGTTTAATGTTCAGTTGGCCACTGTTTGTGAAAGCAAAGTGACCATGAAGAAGATTGAGATTTAGAGTAGCATCTGTTGGACACACTTGCACATGGTGGTACGTGTCAATAAAAAGCCACTCACTGGGGGAACGTCTGTTTCATTGTCTGTGAAGATGTAGTACGTGACCCTGAAGTCAACAAGAAAGAACTTTTCACCCGACTCCAGGAAGGCCTTCAGGAAGCGGGTGTATCTGTTCAGATGAAAAGGAAAAGTTAGAAGCCTAACATTCCATTATTACTATGCGATAATTGAAAAGCATCTGCTATAGTCAGTGTCCTGTGCACATACTTGCCAACGGCAAACACCACCACAGCCACACGTGGGTCCATTTTCTTATAGATCGCATCAATAACCACAGGGTCAAAGGTTCCCTCCCAAACCAGGGGAGCATTCCAGTTGGTCACTGAGTTCACATCAGTGCGTCTGAGGAGAATGAAGACAATGTATCTTGACTTTATGAAGTCTCTCTTTAGTTATTCTGCTGCTTCCATTCGGAGCTACAGCCCAACTACACAGACATGTTCTATCCATCCCAGTTATGTTTACAACGCAGAGTGTGCAACAACCTTTAGAGACTCGCATTAACAGCATTGATTAACACTCTAAGGAAGGAATGTGAACTTTCAGGAAACCTTGTTGTTGTGCACCTACTTTTGACTCGCTCTATTTCAGGCTGATGTTTGGTAAAACAACCATGTTTGATTTTAAATGGAATTGATGCTTATCTTGGTGAAAATGAGTTTCATTGTTCAGCATATGGACATTTTCCATTGACCTGTAGTTTCTTACTGTCTACATTAGCCTTATTATATTATATATTTGCTTATTAGGAGGGGTGTCCCACAGTCCAATACCATGCAGCCAAGTTAACTAAACACTCTTAACTCTACATTTCTTGTGAGGGTGAGTGTTTGTCTATGTCTCCCTCATAAAGCAGGAGAATGAGATGCTTATTGAGTTTTTTTCAAGGTTCCTAATGTTATTACAAAAAGACTGTCCATAAATGATTAGACTAGATGAATAGACCAATCACAAAACATGTTCATCAGCAAAATATGTTATGTGTTTTAAATCCGCTGAAGTGAAAATCTGTTAGGTGTCCCACAGGGCCTACACTAAGGGCCTTTAACGCAGACTGATATGGTACGTTTTCCTGTTTACTTTAGAGAGTGCAGCCCCCCTACCAAGCTGCACCTCCTTCGGATGTTAGCACCCATAATGAATGGGCTGATCAGAACTGATCAGCGCATTCGTACGGGCCAGTAGGTGCCTGCTCTGCCTCCTCGCTAACAGCTAACAGCTAGCTAAGTTGCTATGTTAAGCAGCTTTAGAGGTTATTGTGGTTAGGGTTAGGGTTAGGGTTAGATAACAGGTGGGGGGGTTAAGGTTACAGTTAGCTAACACAATACAGCTAGCTACTTGCTAAGTTAGGCTCGCTGATGAATCAAAATCAAAAACTTTGATCCTCCCGTCTGAACAACAATCGCTCAGCAGCGCCCCTACTGACTCTGCTGGTTAAATCATCCGAGCCGTGATCAACCTCACGGATTAATGACAACGATCTACTGCAGCTATTCACCGCTGCCAGCAGGTAGGTGGGCACCTACCAGCTCATACGTATGGGCTGATAACCACTGATAATAACCATTGAATGGCGTGATCTAAGGCGTAAGGACACGTGTTGTTGTGGACACATCATAAAATGCGCACAAGGTTAGCAGCTAGCACTGCTTCTTCACTGCATGGAAGACCAGGGTTTGATCTTCAGGGTCAGTCTCAACATCTGTCCCACGCTGGGTGTGCATGCTCCAACAGGCCTATTACAAGTCTAAGAGGATTAGGTGAATGGATGGATATACAAACGTGACATCTTACCCTTTCATTACGCTTGGTTGGTCATAGTTCAATCTGGAAAACGAAAAACGAGGAAAATTAAAATCGCAAACACAAAGGCGCATGTGATACATGTAAAACCTGTTTTGCTTTGCTTTGTTTTTGTCTCTATAAATGACTTTGATGTCTTCTGTAAAACGATGGAACGGGATGTACCTGTCTGTTAAAATGTTCTCCACCCAGTCTGTGTGTCTGAATAAAGGACTGCTTATTATCACAAATATTGTAACCCCTGTTTCTGGGGTGAATCAACTCAACTGGAAAATACTGTTAATCGTGAGTCACAACAAGTTTAATTATATAGTCCGAAATTACCCCTGTTGCATAGTGAGGTCTCTCCACAGCTTGTTGTCATTGCACTCCTTCACCTGTTCACCTGTCAGTAGATCAGTCCCTTCTAGTTCCATGTTATCTTGACATGGCTGACAAAACCTGGAAAAATTACATTTAATTAGAATATGACTAGATGTAAAAAAAATGAATCATAAAAATGTTTAAAAATGAATTATGACCATACAAAGTTTGACACTTGTTGGAGTGATGGCAGGTCACATTAGCTAAAAAGGCTTTGTCAGTTTAATTTCATATCTTTCTCTCCATTTATTCTCTATTTACTAAATAGTTTCATGCCTGCATGTCTCACATTTCAGTCGCTTTATGTCAAAATGCAAAAACTTTACCTTTCATACATCGTTTCTCCTCCATTAAAAAAAAAGTATATGACCCTGTACAGAAACAGATTCAACATGTTATTAGATGAAGCAAACAAATCAAAAACAGTGTTGGTTGGCCTCTCTTGGGTTTCCTTATGTATTTGCAATTTGTAATAAAGCTTTGCTCACTGTCTGCTTGTCTGTGTGCAGAGGAGAACAATGCTCTGTATGTGTGAGACTTGAGAGGAAGGAATATATTGTTTTTAACTAATTAAAAAATGCTATTTAGGTACGAAATGTATTTACTTTAATTGCGGCGTCAGTCTTGCAAAATACATTAAACTACTTTAAATGCAGTATAGTAAGATTGACTTACCCCAGAGACACAGACAACAAGATAAAAGTGCCCAAGAGTTGGTTAATGGAAATATGGTGTAGCATGATGATTCTCTGGATAATTTGTTCGAGGCAAAAGGATCAAGTGGTGAAGTAAAATAAACAAAATAAGATCTAAATTATGAGAGGGAGAGATGATGAAAATGAGGATCAAGCGAGAGAATGATAGGATGGGAAACAACAGACAGCTTAATGAATCGCTCGTTACAGTGTCATAAAGAAGCTGAAATAAACCTTAAAAAAATCGCAACATAACCTGTATAAAAAAATGGGGCAGAGCCTATTCATTTCTCACCCCATTCATATGATAAGCCAACACCTATCATAGATAGTACTGACGATACTGCAAAACAAAGGAGGAGTCCCATCTGTCAATAGATTGAGTAACAGCTGCAAGTATTTCGAAATTTAAAAAAAACCTAACCCTAGAACCTAACAAACAAAAAACTAACAGAGCAGATTAAAAATAAAGACATAAATTATACTATTGTTATAATATTAATATTTCAGGAAAGGTGATTCAAAGTCCACCTGTACCTGAAAAGAATTAGCCACTCGCTTCAGGAGTCAATTTGTTATATGTTTAAAGTAAAGTTTTAGGTAAGTCGTCGATGCCAAGTCTGATTCAGCCACAATAAACCAGAGAGGAGGCCAAGGCATCATTTGTCTCCTTTAAAATAATTTATCTCTAGTGCAGCACGTTCATCACTATCGACTATACACTTGGTCTCTTGTATAAACGATGTCCATTAGGAACCAAAATTCAACTAATGGGAAGTGAAATGTCTGTAAGGTCTACAATGAACGCCAGTTGCCAATAAGTTCAATATTTGAAATGTTACAATGTTTAGGTGAAAAAGTGTAACCTCATTATCCTTTTGTTAAATATTCCATACTCGTCTTTTTGCTTTGATGCTGGTAAAACATTGCCTGGACAACAGCAACTGAGGTGGAGAGCCAGAGGAAAGTCCCAGAGGACTTTTGTTTTCATTACCACACTGACAATAAAAGCAGGATCCTGCATGAGGCAGGATCTTATCATAAACGCATTCAAGCAGACACTGGTTATGTTGACATGATCAACTGTCATTCTGGCATTATGTCCAATTTATAAGTGTTGTGCAATGCCTAAAAAAAGGACTCACCTCTCAAGTTGTGGTTTAATGACTTGGCTTTGTCATGAACTGGTTGAAGGACTCTTTTTTTAATTAGACTTTTCTCTGATATTTACAGCATAGCATTCTGTCAGATTTTGTTAAGTTTTACTTGACATGTACGAGGAAAAGGTGTTGCTGTGAAAGCATTGGTTTCATTTTCACATCACCAGGGAGAAATGGTATACTCCATAAAACCAGAGACGCCAAAAGAATTTTATTTACCGTACAGAACAGTAATAAGAATGTGGTAAGAGCAGGTTGGTCTGGCTTTTCTATTGTCAGTCATGTCATCTTGATTATTTTATGACCTAGGTGTTGACTTTGCACATAGTTCCACATACTGACTGCTGCTGCTGTTGAAAACAGATGTACAACGATTCCACAAAAAAAAGAAAACAAAAATAAAGGCAAAAAAGAGAACAGAATTACATCCAACAGATGTGTGTGGGTTACAGGTTTCGATAATTACAGAATAGGCTGAGCCTTGATGACGGGATGTCTTTTGGTGCGATGTGTGGGCAAGCATGTGTGTTGTACAGCAAGTAAAGTACAGTAGTCAGAGAGTCAGAGTGAGGGATCGTCAGCCAGATCAGGCAGTTACAGGTAAGACCATTGTTTGACAATCACCCAAGTGTGATTGGATGATGGAACCTCATACAATGTATTTAAATAGAATTTTGAGGTCTGGAAAATGTAATTTAAGTTTAATTAAATATATTTTTTTAGGTTTTTAAGGATATCCTGGTATCTCAGTGGCAGTGTGCTTCTGAAGTAGAAGTTCGAGGTTCGATCCCCCTTCCCATGAATATAAATGTTGTTTATATTATTATTTATATGACTATGACAGAAAATTCATGCATTACCTTGTCTTTTATTAGACATATTAGAAACCTGAGAGCAGTGGTGCAGAGGAAAAAAGTGGCGGAAAATAGACCAACTCATTCTCATTCTTTCCTAAATATGTGGCCCTAACGTAGAAAAAACAACACGTAGAAAAAACTAAAATACACAGAAGACACATTAACAAAGCTGACACAGATAGAAAGATTTAGGAACAATGTACAAATAAATTATTTATATGGTATAAACCGTCATTAGTTTGTTAAACAGGCCTTTTGAACGTAAACTTTACAAAATTCTTAAAATTTTGCATTTTGTTAATTAGTGAGTGCACATTTTCACAATTCTTTACAATAATTACAACAGCAGAGCTGCGCCCTAAATGTAATTTAGTTGATTGCTGATCTGGTGAGGGAGCTATTAAAATTTAATACGGTTTGGAAAACAGAGAGGAGTAAAGGAGATGGTCCCAGTAAAACGAACGAGATCTTTGAGGAACAAAGTTGGAGAGATAAAGTAAGCAAGGATTTTGGATGATGGTTAATTTGTTGATTGGCTGCATGGATGAGGCACAAGTAAGAGGGATGTGAGGTCAGTGGAGAAGGAATACGGTACAAAGGTAGTTAAAGTGGGGGAGGAGCAAGGGAGTGGATGTAAGGGGGTAATAAACGTGATCTCAATAGGGGTGGAAAGAGTGGAGAAAGAGCTGGTTGTAGTGGAGTTTGATGTTGGATGATGGATGGATTGATGGAATTGCATTACATCACATTGCATTTGGTTAATGTTGTTTTAGTTAGTAGAAGCGAGTACTTTTAGAGCTGTTGTTGATCTGTGCTACCAATCTAGAAATGGCGAAATCGAAGCCTCATGAATCACCGAGCAACTATGACACAGTTCGGCTGAAATCTTCATATTGCTTGACACCACATGACACAGAAGAACAACATCTGCTGGTTGTGTGTGAGAACTGCATCATAGTAGACTGACGTCAAACCCTTGCTGATACGTGGTTGTTCAAGATCACAGTCCATGTTTCATTGACAAATAAAAGTTATTTAATTAAAGGTGTGTGATTGTGTTTCTCTGTGGATAATAATGTATAATTAGCCTTGATGTGGCAAATATGTTTGATAGTCATTTAGTCAAATCAAAGACTTTTATTTTATTTTATTTTTCACAGAACATGACTTTAATCACCTTCTCACCACCTCTCCAGCTTTGGAGAAGAGCCGTTTGCACGGCACTAAAGTCTGACTAATGAAGATATTTTTATTGGAATTGCTACTTGTCACAATGTAGTTGTAGTCTTTAATTACATTTTGAACTTGTCATAGATATATTGCAGATATTTGTCGTATCGACACCTCTCGCTCTTATTGGTCATGTGATTTGGAACATGCTCGAGATTCTGCTTGACAACACTTCCACTTTAAAAGGTCGATGCTGAGTCGAGTGAGAGGTTTAGCGAAAGCACATGAAATGGTCTGAAAGGAGGGACTTATGGTTAAATTAAGTGCAATAGGAGTGTTACGGATCAGAGCTTTTTTTATTTAACAGATGTATCCAGGTTAGGATCGGAGCAGTGTATTTAGTGAAGTATCATGTTGATAATGGCAATCTCTAGGGTCATGATAAATCATGATAAATGATGTTTTTTCTTAAATCCGAGAGGACAAAAGCCGATCCTTATTTGTAGACGATGGAGCACTGTGGAAAAGAGAGAAAAATATCACATACATAAACAAAAGATACAACAAGCAGTTAATGAGGAGGGGTCATATTTGTGTTGGTTTCAATTTTCAGTGGAAAAGACTAAATTGCTAATATTCACCAGGAAGAAAAAAGAAAATTAATTTAGTGGAGGTGCGAATGTACGGACAGATAATAGAGCAGGTTAGAAGTATATAAGTTCTTGGGAGTGTGGTTTGATTCAAAACTAATTTGGAAAGAGCACATCAGTAAAGTCATTAGTAAATGTAGAAAGGTGTTAAATGAAATGAGATGTCTGTCTGGGTCAGCGGCTAAAACATCGCTTTGAATGTTGGAAGTAGTCCAGGCACAAGCACTGAGACTATGTTGTGGTGCGATTAAGACCACGCCTATTGATGATCTGCATCTGCATGCATTAAAAGGGCACACTAAAAATCCAGCATCCAAGGTCCTGATCCCAAGCTGGGAGGGTGAGAAGGGAAAGAGCGAGTGTCTAATATGGAACATCTCATCTGTGGCAAATGACGTAGGATTACGCCAGAGAACATTCTCCCCTACAGTGACAGTGACAGCAACTCCTCCATGGTTATTTTAATATTTATAAGTATTAGTCGGTCTAGATATGTTAAATAGCAACCATCTGCCGAGAAGGCCAGGACAATCATCCGTGTTGGTGGAGGAATGGATTCATGCGTTATATCACGAGTATACTGAAATTTACACAGACGGCTCCAAAGATACGTGAAGAACAGGGTTTGCATTTACCATTGCAGCTTTACAGGTATCCATTAAGCTCAAGTTAATACATGACACAACATCAGATCATCTTACAGTGTATATGGTAGAATTGTTAGCCATTACAGAAGCTTTACAGTGGGTAGCACAGATGAAACCAGGCAAATCATTATATGCTCAGATTCCAGCCCAGCTTTAATTTCAATAAAATCATTTTCATCTCAGAGTAGGCAGGATATACTTAATGAAATGTATGAAGCACTGTTTAGGTTAGCACAGGTAAATATAGCGATTACATTTATGTGGATACCCGCACACACAGAGATTAGAGGGAATGAGACGGCAGATTCACCGGCAAAGGAAGCAATTGAACAGGAACAGTTTATGGATATCGATATTAGTAAGGCAGAAGCGAAATCCTTAATTAAAAGTAAAATCATCAACAAAGGGCAAAATAACTGTGATAAGGGACAAACAGGCAGACATCTGTATAGAATACAGAGGGATGTAGGAAAGATGAGGGCAGCAGGAGGAAACATAAAGGAGGACAATATTATATAAAAGTTTAGACTGGGACACACAGTCTGAATTTAGTTAGTTTTTTTTTAATTTGTTTATTTATTTCTTAAATGTTTCCCTGATTGATCAACTCTGGTTCACACTCCAGCATAGTAGGTGGCGGTAATGCAGCTTTTAGTTAGTTGCCACCCGCCATTTAAAAGACAAAAGAAGAAGAGTGGGCGGTCCCGAGTTGGGCAGTTCTATATCAATCTATTGTTCCTGTTTCTACGTCTGCATCGCGAACGAGCTTCCGTAGCTCCGCCTCGCGCGTTCCTTTCCATCCGCGTGCCTGTGGGGTTACCAGTGTGTCTACGCTGAAGGGTTCCAACGGGGAAGAGAAATGCCATCAAAAATCATGTTTGAAGACAACAACACAGCCATGGATGAAGACATAGGCATCGCCGTGGACACCGGACCTCTGAAGGTGAGCAACACTCGTCGTGTCACCCTGAACGGACTTAAAACCCAGCGTAGCTCGCGCGACGTCGCGTCCCGCTGCTTCATGTTTGGCAACATGTGGCAGAAGTTGCTAACCCCGGACGCCGGCTAACTGTTTGCTAGCTGTTAACGAGCCCCACAGAGACAGCGGCAGTACAGCATTGCGAACTAAGTGTGTAACTCATTAAAAGGCGAATGTTGACGTCCTTTGTTTGAGTTATTATAGGTTTTCAACGTAGCCACCTAGCTTAGCCAGGGGGTAACAAGGACTGCCCATGTGTTGCAGCGCAGACTTACAGAACACATGGATGCGCACGTTAAGCACGTGGACAATCTGAATACACTCTGTCCAAACGTGTGTGAATCATACCGGTAGGCGCGACTTGATGACGTATTTTCCAGCTGGGTTCGTCAGCTGTACAGCAACCTTTACAACGTGACGCAGATGATTATATTTTCGGCTTAACCTTTTTTTGTAAATTAACTAAAACTTCACTTAAAACACTCGTCAAGTAACATTTCACAGTTTTTATCTTTTTAAAAGCTTAACAATTGTGAAAAACGGGCATCACAATGTGCTAAAGCGTCAACAACCGTTTGTTTTGGTTTTATTAATTTTAAAAACGAGCACAAGCGAACTTAATTTTATTTCATACAACCTTTAATTAGTTTTCATAAAATATGTGCATAATAAATATTAGTTATAAAGCCTGTTGTCTTATTGTACTAACCTTTCTCTGTTGAATTCAACAAGTTGGTGTCGTTGCAGTAATGCAGTTACTTACCTAACTGTCTTATTGAAGCTCAAGACCAAGGAGGGCAAGAAGCTGAAGAAGAAGAAGCAGTTGGAGGAGCAGGAGGCTGCAGAATGTGAGGATGCAGACTGTGAACCTCCAGCACCAAAGAAGAAAAAGAAGAAAGACAAGCTGGCAGCGGCCCAAATGAATGGCCACATACAGGAAGCCACAGACACGAATGGGAATGTTAATGATGCTGAAACACCAAAACAGAAGACTAAGAAGAATAAAGGAGGAGACACGGAGGTCAGTGGTGTATATTCAATTTAATGTTGGGAAGGTTTTAGGAAAAATCCCAAATCTTTGACCCAAATGGGCAAAAGTGTTGTTTTATTTGACATACACGAAAACATGCAATATAAATGTCAATGTATATTTTAATGGAAAAGAAGGTTAAAGTTTATCTTTTCTCTTGTTTGTGGTTGTGTAGAAAGAAATCACACAAAAGGAAGCAATCATCATAGGAGATTCCACCCCAAAGACCTCTGCCCAGACACCGTCCCAGTCAAGCGAGGAGTCTCTAAGTGACAGTGAAAAAGAAACGGTTGGTCCCACACTAATTTACTTTGTGTTCCTCTAAAATTTGCATCCTATATGATCAGGACTCTAACAAGAGTTTGTTGAACATGACTTGACAGAACTGGAAATTTGAAATATATTATTAATTTAAAACTAGGGCAGTGGAATTAATCTCCTGTCTTGTCAAATGTATATGTATTGTGATTGTTCCAACAATTTAAATTTATCTGGTAATAGTCATATTACGTTTTAAATATACATACATGCACTCTTGATGCCTTGTCCAATTTATTAAAGAACTGTCATCCTTTAGGAAGAGACACCCGAGCAGAAGGAAGGAGCCTTCTCCAATTTCAGGATTTCCCCAGTGACCATCAGCAAACTTAAAGGTAAACATACAATGGTTCAAACTACTGTGGCTCAGCATTTAGTTTTGGACTCTTTGACCTCGTTTGAATTGAGACTTTTGGATATAATTAAAAGTAGCAGGACTGTAGTGGAAATATTGATATCCAGACTAATGTACTTCATCTTAGCTGCACCCTCTTCTTGCTTGGCAAATGTGTTTTTTCAAAACAATCACAAAACCTATAAGTGTAAATTTAATTATTTCACTGTGTTCTGTCTGTTTTGTTCCCATCTCAGACCGGGGAGTCACCTACCTGTTTGACATTCAGGTGAAGACATTTAATTCTGTATATGATGGGGAGGATGTAATCGCCCAAGCCCGAACAGGAACTGGAAAGACATTCTCCTTTGCTATTCCCTTGCTGGAGAAACTGCAGGAAGACTCAACACCGTTGCACAGAGGCCGGCCTCCAAGGGTAAATGCATATTCACAGTCCCACTGTCAGCCTCAATTTGAGTATGTTAGTGTTTACCAGTCTCTGCCTTGTTTTTTGGCAGGTCCTAGTGTTGACTCCAACAAGAGAGTTGGCTATCCAGGTTGCTAAGGACTTTAAGGACATCTCTAAAAGAGTGAATATCGCTTGTTTCTATGGAGGCAGCTCATACAACCCACAGAGTACGTCTTGTTTAGAGTTATGCAGAGTAAAATCTAGGAAGTGGTGTTCTGAAGGGATTTTTAGATTAGCTATTAAAATAGTACATGGGACCTTGGTAATACTGTTTAATGGTTTGTTTTTCACAACGCTGCTCTCCTCTCATCTTTCCCTGTCTAGTCGATGCCATCTGTAATGGTATTGACATTCTGGTTGGAACTCCGGGTCGCATCAAAGACCACATTCAGAACCATAAACTTGACCTTACTAAGCTGAAACATGTGGTTCTGGATGAAGTTGACCAGATGCTGGACATGGGTTTTGCAGATCAAGTGGAAGAAATTTTGGCTTCATCATACAACAGAGGTAAATAAATCCGTGGGTGCTGAATATTTGCATTCCTGCAGACGTGCTGACGTAAAATGGTGGATAAGATGTGTGTGCTCCTCCACAGAGACTGAAGTCAACCCCCAGACGCTGCTGTTTTCTGCCACTTGTCCAGCATGGGTGTATGCAGTGGCCAAGAAATACATGAGACCAGAATGCAAACATGTTGACCTGATTGGCAAGAAAACACAGCGAGCCGCAACCACAGTTGAAGTAAGTGTTTGTAAGAATCAGCTGGCAGATGTAAAGTGGGAGGAGGATGCAAACAACATTTCACTAGCACAAAAAATATTCTTTGACTTAACGTCTGCTTATGTTTTGTAGCATCTGGCCATAGAGTGTCACTGGTCACAGCGTACAGCTGTGTTGGGTGATGTAATCCAGGTTTACAGTGGAAGCCATGGACGAACCATTGTGTTCTGTGAGACAAAGAAAGAGGCCCATGAGCTTTCCTTGAATACATCCATTAAACAGGTAAAAAATGGTCTGATAACCATGACTCATTCATTCACATTCTGTTTTTGTGGTGCAGAATATTTAAAGTTTCCCCCATCGAAGAAAGTTAATTGTCCCTTTCCTAATGTAAATCTGTTTGCATGTTTTCAGAACGCTCAGTCTCTCCATGGAGACATCCCTCAGAAACAGAGAGAGACGACACTGAAGGGATTCAGGAACGGCACCTTTGAGGTTCTGGTCGCCACTAACGTTGCAGCCCGTGGCTTAGACATCCCGGAAGTTGACCTGGTGATCCAGTGTTCTCCACCCAAGGTTTGATAAACTTGCTCTTAAGAAATGCATAGTTAACATGGTAACTGCATGATTTAAGTGAGGCGAAGTTGCCAGTAAGTCACCACTTACTAATTATTCTGTTATGATTGTCAGGACGTTGAGTCATACATCCATCGTTCTGGACGTACGGGCCGAGCAGGCAGGACTGGAGTCTGCATCTGTTTTTACCAGAGAAAAGAAGAGGATCAGCTGCGCTACGTGGAAAACAAAGCAGTGAGTGTCACTAAAGGTTTAGTAAAAAAACAGCTTTCAGTCACTTCAGTCCTACAGAATTTATCAAAGTAGTGAGTTGTTAAGTACAAGAGGTAGTGCAAATCAGTGTTTCTTTAGAGAAGTCAGGATTAAAGGTTCTACAGTTTGGGTAGTAAAAAAACATTCTGCATTGTATTCACCTTGGAATTTGCCAAATGAACCTTCTGTGCAGCCTTTGACTGTAAAAACTTTAAAACTGTGTCCTAATCCAGGGAATTACATTCAGACGAGTTGGTGTTCCTACTTCAAATGATATCATTAAGTCGTCGAGCAAGGATGCTGAAAGGTGGGTCATCCTGAACCTACATATGCATTATTAAACCAGAGCAATTGTGTCAGACTGATTTGATTCC
The DNA here is from genome assembly GCF_900634795.4 of Betta splendens. NCBI lineage: Eukaryota > Metazoa > Chordata > Actinopteri > Anabantiformes > Osphronemidae > Betta > Betta splendens. The sequence goes on from NC_040883.2 coordinate 12,466,375, forward strand.
ATTACTTTATTGTGTCCAGGTTCCTGGATTCTGTTCCTGTCACAGCTATTGGGTACTTTAGAGAATCAGCCGAGAAGCTGATCAAGGAGAAAGGAGCAGTTGAAGCACTTGCTGCTGCTCTGGCCCATATTTCTGGAGCCAAAAGTCTAGAGCAGAGGTCACTGATAAACTCAAATGCTGTGAGTTTGTCATTCTAAACACATCACAGTACATACACAAAACAAATGAACATGTGGGCATGACATAGCAAATGCAGAGCTGACACACTATTCTGAAACCAGGTAGCTTCATATGTGCTGATGTAGAGCTGCGGACAGGATGATTCAAACACAGCCCATTTAGTAGCTTGAATGATGGTCTAAATATAATGTGTGCCACAATGCCGATTATGTCTTGTTTGCATTTTTAGGGCTACACAACAATGCAGCTGGACTGTTCTCTGGAGATGCATACATTGAGCTATGCTTGGAAAACCATCAAAGAACAAATCGGAGAACATATGGAGAACCACATTACAGGAATGACCTTCCTTAAAGGCAAAAAGGTAAATGTGAGGTGATGCTGGTGTGTATGTGAATTAGAATCTAACAAACAATATATAATATGATGTGTATGTTTTGGTACGACTGCTGTGAGCTTTATGTATCCAGACAACTGTGCCCAGACGCCAGTGACCTTTTTTGAATAGTGGTTTGTCAAATAAAGGCTCCAAAGTGCAATACGTTTTTATTTTTATACCTGAAAGATGAACCCTGTGGTTTTTTTTTCAGTTTTAAGTCAGAAAAAAAGAAAACTGAAAACTTTCTTTAAATGACCATTTCTCCCTTATATGTCTTAATAGGGAGTTTGCTTTGATGTCCCAGTTGACAAAGTCAAGGAGATTCAGGTGAGAACTTAAAATTTTTGTTATAGTCTTCAACGTGGAAGCAGTGATAAAGATCAAATATAAATAATTACTCCAATTAGTCTTTTGAGATAACAACATCGTTTTCACAGGAAAACTGGAAAGACGGTCGCCGTTGGCAACTGAGTGTGGCCACAGTACGTCCAGAGCTGGAGGACAGGCAGGTCGCTAACCATGGCAACAGGAGCTTTGGCAGCGGGAACCGCGGCAACAGAGACAGAGGGTTCAGAGGTGGAAGGGGACGGGGTTTCAGGGGAGGCCGTGGCAACGGGTTCCGGGACGGCAACAACAGAGGAGGACAAAAACGCAGCTTCAGTCAAGCTTTTGATTACTGAAGCGTCAGCGTGGACTCGAGAGATCGACTGTCGCTCATGAGGGCTGGCATCGATTTTATTAGCTGTCACTGAGAGGGCTCCATTTATGGTTGGTCAATATTGTATGACGTCGTGTGCCGTGTTAATACACGACACAAATATTTTGGATCATCTTTGATGAAGTAAACAAAACATACTATGTAAAAGTATGAATTATAATATTTTCAAGTAGTAGTTTCAGCCTATAAACACAGCACCCCTGGCAGCCATTTGTTATGCCTGATGTGTTTTTGAAAGTGACACAAGCTAAAATTCATTAAATCACATATTTCAAAAAGCATTTTCACTACAATCAGAATGCTTTTCTTCCCCATCATTTAGCTCTGACCGTTTCACCTTTCACCTGCATCTTATGTTGACATGAAACGCAGGTTTGAAGTGTTGGTAGGAAAAAAAAGTGTGTCTTTGGGGAAATATGGCCGAAATCTGACTTGAGACTTTGACATTCCGCCAGGCCACCAACTTTAACTGCAGATTTCACAAGGTTCTGGATCATGTAGGAAGCTGTTTCTGCTCTGCATCCACAGACCACTGATGTGATGGATGTCTACAATGGTGCCTAGTGTCTGGTCGCTGCTTTACCCTCAGCTAAAACCTCCCTCTCCAAAATATATTGGATGATTACTTTGCAATTGCCTCTTATTTAATGACTCTGTCTACATCTTGCATTCATTTAAATGAATTGATCATTAAAGGTCAACTCTGGTGTTTTTTTTTTCTTTTAAAAGATGTACTGTTACAGTTGCTGCTTTAGAGAATTTGACACCTTCAGTTGCCATTTAAAGAGCCATACATTCATAGTTAAAGTTCAGAAATGGCTGATTAATGGATGATTAACAGGTATTTTAATTAACAAAACCCAGTTCAACTAAATGCATATCAATGAAAATATTATGTTTAGTGTAAATATCCTTCATAATGCCTCCTCCAGTTAAGCATTCGTTCTTTTACCTAATAAATACTAGCCTTTCCTTTATAGGGTTTTGGTTCTTTTCATGATCCCCACAGTCAGCAATATTAAGCCTACCTTAACTTACATAACTGGTTTATTTAAAGTTTATTCACATGTTCAATCAAACATTTTGTTTTCACATTTAAAAGAAAATCTGTTTTGCATCAAATCAGGCTCACAGTGAACAAATTAAAAGGGTTTCATTCATTTGTACCATTCATGATTTGTTTAAAACTAAATGAAATAGTACAATATGTACATACAATACCAACTGAACAAAAACAAGCTTTTTGTATTTACACCTGTGATTCAGTTGTCTAATTATGAGTTTCAAGTAGAATAAATACAAACACATTAAAAACACAACACATACCTGTGATACGTCTACATATAAACCAGGGCTATTTACTCATTTCAGAATCTGAAATGAACCATATTGTGTCTAATAATAAATTTTCTATGGCTCCTCTGTTGCATTACAGTCAAATCTAGCGCTGGAAGGTAAAGCTTTATATTTGCTGTAAAAGCCAGATTAAGTCATGGCCTGTGTAGACAAACTGTCCTACAGGCACTTGGCCCAGTGGTATCATTATGTAGAGTATTCTGTGTATGAGAAAGCTGGGAAATCAGTACTTGATTCATTTTCACACGGTCGAAGCGAGCCACGGCCTTTAGGTGTTAGCAGTGAGGGTGATGGCTGGTGGGACAGCCAGTGTGAGCTGATTGTTGGGCTCCGCTGGTCACAGCTGGCGGTGAATGATTACAGGTCTTCACTGGTAATGACGAGTCCGTTGTCAAGGTGGTTCTCGAAAGTCAGGCCGCCGTCCTCCTCCTCCTGCTAGAAGACAGAAAAGAAAAGCTCAATGTATGTAGAAAATAGCAGACGCTGCATTCTGATTAGAATAATGGTTTTTACAGCGGTTAATCTGAAGTTGCAGCTTTACACACAAGCTAAAATACGACTCTGTGCAAAGACTAGGGGACTTTAGCAAATACAGAGAAAAAAATCAAGTGAGCAAAACAGCGCCCCCTAGATTCCATAGTATGGTAAATGCCGCTGAGTTGGTGCGGTGATAGGTGGTACTGCACTTTACCGTTGTATAACGAAGGCGCAGGCGAATTCAATGTCGCTTGATTAGGTGGAAACTGACTAAGCGACTTAAAGGTAGAAACAGCATCCTGGACTATTTTATGAACTTTCATAAACTTCACAAAGGCTTTCGGAGTAAACAAGTACAACTGTCTGTCTGGTTTAAAACAAACACCTGGAAATTGGAAAACACAGGAGCAGTTCGACAGCACAAAGGAGCACAGGTGAGTCCCGCACGCCTCACTGCGGTCAAGTGAGCCGTCGTTCGTTCATCCGTCGTTCAGCCAGCCGCGCTTCAGAAACGTCTTGCGCCCGTATTACGCGCTTTACAGCAGAGCACAAAACACGCTCGTCGCGACTTCCTCTTTTCATAGCGACACGTCTGGTCTGTTCAAAATATTGAAAAATACGAAACAAAATATTGCATATATAGAAAAACTGTCGCCTAATAAAGATCTGTGTACTTTTACTGTAAAATTAAGCATTTATTAGTATTTAAAACTACCATGTCATACTGTGAAACTTTTATAATTAATAACTTAACTTTGGTGCATAGTTCCAGGCTCAGACCACTTTCCCCTTGTTCTACTAGAGGTGTACTATCACCACACAAAGATCTGTATATTTTTACTGTATAGTTTTGGATTTATTAGTATTCAAAACTACCATGTCATACTGTAATACAGTCAAATTTGATCATTAATAACTTGACTTTGGTGCATAGTTCCAGGCTCAGACCACTTTCCCCTTGTTCTACTAGAAGTGTACTATCACCACACAAAGATTCGTGTATTTTTACTGTATAGTTTAGGATTTAGCAGTACTTGAAAGTACTATGTCATACTGTAATACAGTCAACTTTAATCATTAATAACTTGACTTTGGTGCATAGTTCCAGGCTTAGACCACTTTCTCCTTATTCTACTAGTAATGTGCTATCACCACACAAAAATTCATGTATTTTTACTGTATAGTTTAGGATTTAGCAGTACTTGAAAGTACTATGTCATACTGTAATACAGTCAACTTTGATAATCAATAACTTGACTTTGGTGCATAGTTCCAGGCCCAGACCACTTTCCCCTTGTTCTACTAGATGTGTACTATCACCACACAAAGATTCGTGTATTTTTACTGTATAGTTTAGGATTTATTAGTATTCAAAACTACCATGTCATACTGTAATACAGTCAACTTTCATGATCAATAACTTGACTTTGGTGCATAGTTCCAGGCTTAGACCACTTTCCTCTTGTTCTACTAGAGGTGTACTATTACCCCACAAAGATCTGTATATTTTTACTGTATAGTTTTGGATTTATTAGTATTCAAAACTACCAGTTCATACTGTAACTGTATAGGCCGTATAGTCAACTTTAATGATCAATAACTTGACTTTGGTGCATAGTTCCAGGCCCAGACCACTTTCTCCTATTTCTGCTAGATGTGTACTATCATCACACAAAGATTCGTGTATTTTTACTGTATAGTTTAGGATTTATTAGTATTCAAAACTACCAAGTCATACTGTAACTGTATGGGCCGTATAGTCAACTTTAATGATCAATAACTTGACTTTGGTGCATAGTTCCAGGCTCAGACCACTTTCCCCTTGTTCTACTAGATGTGTACTATCACCCCACAAAAATTCATGTATTTTTACTGTATAGTTTAGGATTTAGCAGTACTTGAAAGTACTATGTCATACTGTAATACAGTCAACTTTAATCATTAATAACTTGACTTTGGTGCATAGTTCCAGGCTTAGACCACTTTCTCCTTATTCTACTAGTAATGTGCTATCACCACACAAAATTCATGTATTTTTACTGTATAGTTTAGGATTTAGCAGTACTTGAAAGTACTATGTCATACTGTAATACAGTCAACTTTGATAATCAATAACTTGACTTTGGTGCATAGTTCCAGGCCCAGACCACTTTCCCCTTGTTCTACTAGATGTGTACTATCACCACACAAAGATTCGTGTATTTTTACTGTATAGTTTAGGATTTATTAGTATTCAAAACTACCATGTCATACTGTAATACAGTCAACTTTCATGATTAATAACTTGACTTTGGTGCATAGTTCCAGGCTTAGACCACTTTCTCCTTATTCTACTAGTGATGTGCTATCACCACACAAAAATTCATGTATTTTTACTGTATAGTTTAGGATTTAGCAATACTTGAAAGTACTATGTCATACTGTAATACAGTCAACTTTGATAATCAATAACTTGACTTTGGTGCATAGTTCCAGGCTTAGACCACTTTCTCCTTATTCTACTAGTGATGTGCTATCACCACACAAAAATTCATGTATTTTTACTGTATAGTTTAGGATTTAGCAATACTTGAAAGTACTATGTCATACTGTAATACAGTCAACTTTGATAATCAATAACTTGACTTTGGTGCATAGTTCCAGGCCCAGACCACTTTCCCCTTGTTCTACTAGATGTGTACTATCACCACACAAAAATTCATGTATTTTTACAGTATAGTTTAGGATTTAGCAGTACTTTTTTTTTTTTTTTTTTTTTTTTTTTTTTTTTTTTTTGTTCTGTCCAGCAGTTAAGCAAGCAGCATATATTACGCTGAATGCCATATTGTGATGGACAGCTTTGCTTTAACAAGAAGAGTATATATAGAATATATATACTCTTCCTGATTTATGGTTTATTTAATAGTTTATTTAGCTAATCCAAAATGTGTGTGATGTTGCTGTGTTGGTGGACAGGTTAGGTTTCTGCTTTAGGGTGTGTATGCGGGAGGGTGGGGGGGAGGGGGGATAAGGGGTGCAACCAGCTGCTGAAACCAAGCAAATCTGTTAAGTAAACAATCGGAGCAAAAAAATAAATAAATAAGAAGCATGGATGTACCTTAGGCTAACACATTCATAACTAAACAATTTTTGTACTGTGGTTTACCTTGGAGATTAATACTAATACCAATAATAGTGCTAAGGTATGTGCACATACTAATACAAACATATACATACAATATACATACATATGTGCATTATTATACATATCCCATACTACCTAATAAAAGTCATGACATACAACACCACAAATTCCATATTCACACATTATTCATATCGGTAGTGATAAGTATCAATAATACTTACAGTTGGATTTGGAAAGTGTCCCACTACAAGGTTAGTAAGGCTGTAGCTTATCATTATTCACCCAAAGGGTGAGGCAGACGTTGGTGCATGAACAATGCCACTTGTGGAAGCCAGGGTGATGTGAGGGGCTCCGCCACTACGCCCATCCAGCAAGCAGAGGAAGGAATCCTAGCAGCCAGGGAGCCCACACACCTTCAGTTCCAGGAGGGCAGGTGTTGCGACCCAAGCCGCCCACACAGAGCCCCCCAGGCAGAGCTGCAGCAGCCACAGAGACAGCACCCGAGGCCAGAGTGGGCCACCGGGGGTCAACGCTGTCCGCCCCATGAGAACCAGGGGCAAACACTCCCCCCGGCGGGAGGGTCGGCCTGAAAGAGTAGAGCCCGAGGACCCACGGTCCGTAGGGAGCCCGCCAGAAGATGCCCCCGCGCCCAGAGTGGGGCCCGCCCCCAGCCCACCACCCCCACACGGGCGGAGCGGGGCCTACCCCATCGGCCCGACCTCATCCCCTGGCGCTACAGCGGCCTGCAGCACAAGGCCAGCAATTGGTGGGGTCAGCAGAAAAGAGACCACCCAGGCAGACGATCATCGTACCCCGGGCGAAAAACCGGACCCCCCACACTTCAACCGCACCACACGCATACCAACTCACACAAACACAGACGCATACACCCATCCACATGTGCAACACACATCATCACATCAACACACACACACACCATAGACTCTCTCACAACAAACTAGTCAATCATACGTGAACCAATGCACTCTCAGATACATTCTCCCATGTAGGTAGGTCTCCGGCCTGCCGTCCATGTGGCCCCAGGCAGGGACCGCAGCTCCTCCCGAGCCCCGACCAACCCCCCCAACCCGGGGGAGGCAGAGGGCAGTAGAAATAGGTACCCCAGAACCCTGCAACCCAGCTTGGACGTGAGTGTGTGGAACTAAAGTGCACTGAAGGTGGGTGACACCTCCAGGAGCACAACCGCTGGCTGACGGTGTGTCCCCCGGACCACACAAATATTGTGTAAAAATACACAAATATTTGTGTATTTTTACACAATATTTGTGTGGTGATAGTACATCTCTAGTAGATCAGGGGGAATGTGGTCTGAGCCTGGAACTATGCACCAAAGTCAAGTTATTGATCATCAAAGTTGACTGTATTACAGTATGACATAGTACTTTCAAGTACTGCTAAATCCTAAACTATACTGTAAAAATACACAAATCTTTGTGTGGTGATAGCACATCACTAGTAGAATAAGGAGAAAGTGGTCTAAGCCTGGAACTATGCACCAAAGTCAAGTTATTAATCATGAAAGTTGACTGTATTACAGTATGACATGGTAGTTTTGAATACTAATAAATCCTAAACTATACAGTAAAAATACACGAATCTTTGTGTGGTGATAGTACACATCTAGTAGAACAAGGGGAAAGTGGTCTGGGCCTGGAACTATGCACCAAAGTCAAGTTATTGATCATTAGAGTTGACTGTATTACAGTATGACATGGTAGTTTTGAATACTAATAAATTCAAAACTATACAGTAAAAATACATGAATTTTTGTGGGGTGATAATACACCTCTAGTAGAACAAGGGGAACGTGGTCTGGGCCTGGAACTATGCACCAAAGTCTAGTTATTAACGATTAAAGTTGACTATACGGCCTATACAGTTACAGTATGACTTGGTAGTTTTGAATACTAATAAATCCTAAACTATACAGTAAAAATACACAAATCTTTGTGTGATGATAGTACACATCTAGCAGAAATAGGAGAAAGTGGTCTGGGCCTGGAACTTTGCACCAAAGTCAAGTTATTGATCATTAAAGTTGACTATACGGCCTATACAGTTACAGTATGAACTGGTAGTTTTGAATACTAATAAATCCAAAACTATACAGTAAAAATATACAGATCTTTGTGGGGTAATAGTACACCTCTAGTAGAACAAGAGGAAAGTGGTCTGAGCCTGGAACTATGCACCAAAGTCAAGTTATTGATCATTAAAGTTGACTATACGGCCTATACAGTTACAGTATGACTTGGTAGTTTTGAATACTAATAAATCCTAAACTATACAGTAAAAATACACGAATCTTTGTGTGATGATAGTACACATCTAGCAGAAATAGGAGAAAGTGGTCTGGGCCTGGAACTATGCACCAAAGTCAAGTTATTGATCATTAAAGTTGACTATATGGCCTATACAGTTACAGTATGAACTGGTAGTTTTGAATACTAATAAATCCAAAACTATACAGTAAAAATATACAGATCTTTGTGGGGTAATAGTACACCTCTAGTAGAACAAGAGGAAAGTGGTCTGAGCCTGGAACTATGCACCAAAGTCAAGTTATTGATCATTAAAGTTGACTATACGGCCCATACAGTTACAGTATGAACTGGTAGTTTTGAATACTAATAAATCCTAAACTATACAGTAAAAATACACGAATCTTTGTGTGGTGATAGTACAGTTCTAGTAGAACAAGGGGAAAGTGGTCTGAGCCTGGAACTATGCACCAAAGTCAAGTTATTAATGATCAAAGTTGACTGTATTACAGTGTGACATGGTAGTTTTGAATACTAATAAATCCAAAACTATACAGTAAAAATATACAGATCTTTGTGTGGTGATAGTACACATCTAGTAGAACAAGGGGAAAGTGGTCTGGGCCTGGAACTATGCACCAAAGTTAAGTTATTAATTATAAAAATTTCACAGTATGACATGGTAGTTTTAAATACTAATAAATGCTTAATTTTACAGTAAAAGTATACAGATCTTTATTAGGCGACAGTTTTTCTATATATGCAATATTTTGTTTCGTATTTTTCAATATTTTGAACAGACCAGACGTGTCGCTATGAAAAGAGGAAGTCGCGACGAGCGTGTGTTGTGCTCTGCTGTAAAGCGTGTAATACGGGCGCAAGACGTTTCTGAAGCGCGGCTGGCTGAACGACGGATGAACGAACGACGGCTCACTTGACCGCAGTCACGCCTCTGAGCGGCCTCGGCTCCGGAGGAGGCTGCTGGTGTGTGCGTTAATTAGAACATGTGGGCAGAAGCTGCTGGGGCTTCAAACTAATTAAAAACCCTCTAATTTCCCATTTATTGTTGACATTTTAGCGATTTGTGAACCCGTTTAACCCGCCTGGTGGCTGCTCGCTGGGTTTGTATCATCCTTGCTTTTGATAATGAATAATTAGCTTTAATAAATCGCCCAGCACTGCAGCATGTATGTGGAGGCAGCTGTTCCATGTCGGTGGGGTCCCACGTGGGCTCCCTGCTGCTCATTTAATTTCATAGGAGGCAGGCTGCCAGAGTTGATTAATTTAATAATTAATTTATGTAATTTGTGGCAGTATATAATTAGTCGTCAAGATCTTCAAGTCTGGTCTTTGCTTCGTTTAGGACTAAAATAGGAGCTCAGTCTTTTTTAGTTTTCTATAGTAGAGACTGGTTGCTTGTTATTGAAGTTTGAACCTGTCTATATCACAGTTTCCCATCTTGTCTTATTATTGTTAGCAATTCTTGTATTGTCTTTTCATGCTCGAAGTGTCACTCGTTTTAATAGAGTCAAGCACTGATTCCAGCTGTGATGCACGTTGTGAACGTACTTCAGTCTTGGGTTTGTAGTCTTTCTCTGTGCTCCGGTACGACACCACGTGGATGAGAGTGTAGACCCTGCAGATGGACGGAGATGAGGCATAAGTAGAAACATATAAGCAAACAATGACCACATTCGATAACAGCACGGTTACAGACGATGGCAAGAATACACGAGGTTTTCCTGCTCATTGTTGGGTAATTGGCAGAGTTGGGAGCATTTCTGGTTAGTTTGTCATGAAGCTGTCAAATGCAAGACTGAAAAGTAAACACTGAATGTGAAGTGACGCAATTCTGTGTGTGTGTGTGTGTGTGTGTGTGTGTGTGTGTGTGTGTGTGTGTGTGTGTGTGTGTGTGTGTGTGTGTGTGTGTGTGTGTGTACCTGTGGTATAACATGGCCAGAAACTGGACAATGAGAAGAACAGCAAAAGACAAGAGGAACATCAAGCTGACGGGCTCCACCTGTCCACACACACACAGTGACGGTGAGATGTTTGAGGCGGATACTGAGAAATGAGCGTGAGTAAATAAATAAGCAGAAGCGGAACGAGCTCCAACCTTGAGGTATTCATCTGACTGAGTTCCATTGGGAAAGTATTTGGGGATCTTGATGCTGATGACATCGTTTCCAATTGCCTGCAGGAAGAAGGTAGCGACCACCCAGAGCACGTTGACGATGAAATACAGAAAGACAGCCTGCAGGGAGGAGAGAGAGGTGAACGGCTGTTTGTGCGTCTGCACTGGGCTTTAGTATCAGTAGGAAAATGCAGATGTGTGACCTTGTTGCGCAGGGACTTCAGTTCCCTGGTGACCTCCTCCTGATGGCTTTTAGGGTCATCGAGTGGCTTCAGGTAGCGCTCGATCAACTTGTTCCAGAAGTCGTGCTCACTCTGAACACAGATTCATGCACACAAGTCATTTTTAGCATTTAGGATTTGAAGTTTTACCGGTTTGTTGGTCAGCAAACTCAGAAATGCGGCGTCCCACCGAGGAAGCTACAATAAATGTGACATTTGCTGGTATTTGAGCTCTACCAAAAAGTTAACTCAAGTGATGAATCAGACTCTTTGAATTTTACCTCATCTAGTTTTTGCACTTGTGGGGCAGTGAGTGTTTTCTCGATTGCGAGCTTTACTCTACTCTTCAGTCTCTCCAGATGATTGGTCTTAAGAATTCGCCGAGCCTGAAAAATAGAAAACGTTTTGATTACTCTCCAGATAAAACTTTGTTGTCAGTAATAGATTAAAAATGTACTTTCATGGAATAAAAATGTTGGAAAAAGAAGAGGTTTAAATCAAATGAATAATAAACGTTTCGTCCACGGTGATAGGTTTTAAAAGCATGGAGTAAAGTGAAACCAAACTAGCAGCTCAGCGCAGCTTTTCTCCATGTGTCACCTGCTCTGTCAGCGCGTACTGCAGCTGCTCCAACTGGCTTCCGGTCAGAACATCTTCGGGTCCGGCTGCACCGAGCTCCCTGCTGAGCGTGTCTGTTAACATTAGGACCAGCTCCTCACACACGTCATCGTAGTCCCTGCTGCGGAGTGTGTATCTGAGCAGAGAAGGAAAAAACAAGTTAAAACAGTGCCTTTTATTAGGGATCCAGATGTTTGTTAGTCTGAAGTTCATTAGTGACCGTATTTGTTGTTGCAGGTTTCTCTTCATGTTGGCGTAAGTCAGCTTTTTCAAAAACTCGTCCTTCACCGGCTTCACCCAGTCTATGAACACAAACCCATCAGTGACTGTGTGCTATGCTACGAACATGTGCTGTCTTCTATTTAATATGTAATATATTAATGTGTGTTTCGGGGTCTTACCACTGACTGGAAGCTCCTCCGTTTCCTCATCAAAGGTGTTTTTGTAGTCGAACCTGTTGGAGGCCCACGATGAGATGCTCCTGGTGTCAATGCTGTCATTACTGCACACAGACACGTGTTTGTGGGTTTATTACAGGAGGAACAGTGAATTCTAAAACCAATGCTGAGAGTTTATTGTATACATTGATGATCTACTGCATCAAATGCTTGGTACTAATTAGAAAGAGGGCAGAAATCTTCACCAGTGACTGGACGAGGTGTCGCTGCATTCAGACATGCTCCTCTTTGTTTTGGCAGCAGGAGGTTTTGGAGCCGCGTTCGCAGCCGTTTTGTTGGCTGTGGTGAGTGTGGTCGGAGGCTCGGGCTTCTTCACGTCCTCCGGAGCCACTTCCTGCGTGGTGTCTGGAAGCGCGGGCTGCTGTTGCTGGAGCGTCTCGCCCGTGATCTGCTGAAGTATCAGGTTCTCCTTTTCCTGCGATATCTGTCGAGCAAAAGGATGAAGTGAGCTGATTCGTCTGCTTGGTGAGGCACTGGGCGCCTCTTTGGTGACATACCTGTATCTTCATGTCCCAACAGCAGAGTTTACAGTTTCTGTCGCAAAGAATATTGTGGCGCTTCTTAACTTCTTCGCCCCTGACAGATAAATGAAAGGGAGCACAGTCAGTGAGGAGCAGCGAGTGAGTGATTACTGGAGGCAGACGGGCACCAACAAGCGCCTGCCTCACGGTGAACAGGTAGAGAGAATGTATCATGGTGACAATCAGGGTGATTGTAATCGGTCAAAGCAGGAATCTGAGACATAATGTGAACAAACATTACACCAATGTGTCCTGAAGAAACAGGTATTACAGGTAACGGGTATTTGATTAGAGGAATCGCGATGCAGCATTTTACTGATTGGAGATGTATGTCAATGAATCAGTCCATTGATTATCTCAAGATTAATCGATCAGATTCAGGATTGATTAAGTATCACTGCTCCTACTGTTTAGTGCATTACTTATTGGATTCTCTTGTTCCCCACGTAACAATGTGCATGTTAACCAGTGAGTAGATGGTGAGCAGCAGGTATCCACTAGGGATACAGATGAAATACATCAGACCATAGATAATGTTCCCTGTAGAAAATAACAGAACGTGAGCGATGCAGCTCGTCTGCAAACGGCAGGAAGCACAGTGCGTTCGTAATAGTGTGACGTAATCGTACCAAACTCCTCTGGGTGCAGTATGGCTGTCACAAAGTACATGATTGCCATGGAAACCAGAAACAAGCCCGTGGGCGTGATGAAGGTGCCCTGGACCACCATGTCGCCTGAAAGAGGCAAGCGTCTCAGCGACAGTCGCAGAAATGGTTGATTGTAATGATGAGCGGCGAGTTTTTACCCACCGATGATGGAGAAGAAGGATGCGGTCATGAGGAACGCGTACAGAACGCTCATGATGCCAGCGATGGTTATCTGGGTGTTGGACTTGGTTGTGAAACAGATGATGATGTAGAAGACGGGAGGAATGCTGGCGACGATGATGGAAAGCGTCCCAGCCATTCGGAAGATAAACTGGAAAGCACCTGAGACAGAAAGACAAGAGAGAAAGATTATCGTTATGAGCAGTAGCAGCGTATCTTACATATCCCACACATTTAAGTGAGTTTTAGTATTGTCCTTACCTGCTATCATGAGAGTCACAGAGGCCGGACCCAGGATGGAGGAACCCACCGTGAACATTTGGTAGAAAATGTAAAGCCTGGAGATGGAGGCGTTTCTCTTCACTGTCTCTCCTCCACTGCGTCACAATAAAGATGGCAAACAGTCAGTGAACACTGATGTGCAGTAGTAACACCTGACTTGAGAACAACCCAATCACAGCTTGCATATCTACACGGACCTGTGCAGGAGGTCCAGCGTGTTGGCCAGAGTGGAGGGTCCCCAGCGTCTCCTCTGGTTGTAGAACTCCTTGAACTCCTGCGGTGAGTTGGTGTAGGCGTCGGACGCTGCGTTGTACTCCACGCGCCAGCCCTGCTGCAGCAGCAGCGTGCACAGCCAGCGGTCCTCCCCTGCAGACACGCACGTCGTCAGGAGTAGTCACACAGTCGCACAGCCACCCGTCGCCCTGTCTCCACCAACCTTGGTCGTACTGCACGTATTCCGAGGCTCGAGTCGCTGTTGTCGTGTATCTCTTCAGGACGCTGTCGTCCATTAGGGCCGATCCTCTGAAGAGGCTGAAGCAGCCGGGGCTGCACAGCACCGAGCCGAACACGTGCTCGGCCGTCTTCTGCAGCCAGTGACCCACTGCGTACTCAAACTTCTGGTACCACACCATCGGGCCTGGCGTGCCGACCGGTCAGGGAACAAAGGACAGGAAAACATTGCATTATATTAATTGTATCGCTGCGAGTTGTGACAGTTGTAAACAAGCCTGGGCTCACGTACCCATTCCTGTAGGATGGATTCTTCCACATGCTGCGCCCACGTTGTCATACATCCTCAGCCTGTTAAGCAGCACATTTATTCACTACAGTTCTAAAAATGCATCTGCCTGAACAAACTGAAGGAGGCGACGGCAAGCGCGGACCTGTCCACCAGCAGAATCACCGCTTTAGGATGGAAGTCGGTGTCTCCGTCCAGCGCCAGGATGTAGGTGTTGTCGTCCGACAGGAACTTCCTCTTGTTGTCGTTGTCGAACTGAGGCAACAGGGAGATCTCGGCGTTCAGAGAGACCAGACTGGGTCTGGTGTTCATCTGCCGTGTGTTCTGGACAAAAAGGAAGAACGTCTTTAGGCCCATTGCCATCTTCTTGTGCGCGTGGCACAGATACAGCCACTTACTGTGATCTTATGAGGGTTCTTGACGATGTAGCCCTTCCAGCCCAGGAGGTAGTACATGTACATGATCTGAAAGGTATGAACATGATGAACGCTGTTGCCGTCACCACGTGGCCTCTGTGTTCCTGCAGCTCAGTACCTGGGACCATCTCTTCTTGTGTCTGATCAGAGCCTTGTCCTTCAGATGAACGTACAGCATGTTGCCCTCGGGCATGACGAACACCAGCCTGCCGCCGTATGGCGCCTCGATGATCGACACGTCGTCCGGTTCTTTGTTGGTGAACACCCTTAGCGCGGGGGAACAAGGGGCGAGTGGTGAACGGGGTGCAGGTAAGTCGTATTGTGAGCGTGCGGTTCTAGCTGCTCACCTGTAAACCTCCACGACCACTTTGATCAAGTCGCTAACGTAGGAGTTAACCAGCCTCTTTCCCGTGTCCTTGTCGGTCATGAACGCATCGTCCACGTAGATGTGACACTCGAAGTCGAAGCAGTCCTTATGTTGCTCCTTTGGGTCGCCTCGATAGCGGTCCAGCCTGAAAGAGCAGCAAATGAAGAGCATAAAGAGGCCGGCTGGTGTTGGGTGGTTGTTCAGGATCATTGTAGTTGTAGAAGTTGAACCAGTACAGTTTAGTCACGTTGTGTCTCTGACCTGAACATGGACGTGAGAATCTTGAGCATCTCGTCATAGGTCTCGTGCCACATGGTGGCACAAAGATAGATCACGCAGCTCTGGATGTCATCGTGGCTGCAGAGCAGAGAATTAGCAGCTTTCTACAGGCCGTGTAAATATGCAGACAGACTTTGATGTGTAATTAAAGTGCGGAACTCGTGTTAGTAATCGTGAATTTGTGAGCAATTGATTCACTGACTGTGTTGTTCATGAAAGCATTTGTCCGATCTCTCACCTCTCCTGGTTTTGAGCTCGCGGCACCTTCATCTTGGTGTTGAGCAGTAGAGAGAGGTCGATGAAAGCGGACTCGTAGAGTCGCCGAACAAAGAGCTGAGAGGTTCTCTCTATGCGCTGGACCTGTGGTCAGCATGAGCAGCATACAGGCGTTTGAATGAGCGCAGGTACAAGCAACCAAAGTTAAACCTTAATTTAATCGTGTAAAATAACAATGAAAACATTTGATTTGATTGTAACTGGTTTAAATAGTAGAATTATTGATTTGTTGGTCCTGTCAATTTGGTTCTACAGATGTTATTTATTATAGGAAGCACAACTATAAAATCTGATCTGTAACGTTTTATAATGTAGGACAATGAGCCAGTACAATGTGTTTATAAAGGAACCTTAATTTTCCAGACGTAGTAGGTACATGTGACAAAGCCTGACCACATACACACTCCTTCCAGTGCCAGCATTGAGAAGGGCCATTGCAAATAGTAGCTGTCAATCAGATCATTATCATCATTAGGACAATAATACAAAAAAACATAAAGAAACAAACTGTGTGTGTGTGTGTGTGTGTGTGTGTGTGTGTGTGTGTGTGTGTGTGTGTGTGTGTGTGTGTGTGTGTGTGTGTGTGTGTGTGTGTGTGTGTGGACACAATTTAAGCATTTAAGCCTCCATCAGTCAGTGGTACACTAGGTCATCTGTACAAACCTGTTAAGTGAAGTCCGACAAATGCTTCTTGTTATTTCCAGTAGAACTATGGGGGTTGTGTTCTTCTGGCTCAGAGGGACCAAGCTTTCACAGAACGCTGAAATGGTAACAACAAATTCTTCCTGTACTATCAATCTCGCACGAGTAACATATTAAATGTGAAAGCAAGCGTGTTTTAAGCGTAGCTGAGTATATAGCTCACCTGTGATGCTCCCCGTCTCTGCCCCATGCAGTTTCTGAGCCTGAGTTATGAACAGTATCAGACCCAGCAGCAGCACAGCAGGACCCGTGCAACACACCGGGATGGCAAAGCTCATCCTGACCGCGTGGATCTTACAGGCCACCACTCCAAACCAGTGGCAGGCAGCCGAGCAGAAGGCCTGATGGAGGAGACGGGAAACCCGTAAGTTTATTCTGAAGATCCGCTGTACGTCTCTGTGGAGCACACAGCGGTGCATTTGTTTAACCACCTGTAGGAAAAGCAGCACGAGTCCTGTTTGCAGCAGCTCCCAGTCATGATTCTTCAGGTTAAAGTCCGACCAGACGATAGACTTCTCAATAACCGCATAGTTCAGCAAGTAGACCCCTCCTACAACAGAATCAGATGCTTTAGTGGTTCATGTAAAGCAGATCATGTACGATACAAGTATCATTAATGTGGCATCATGCAAACAAAATACACTATGAATAGACATCAAGATAGGCTTTGATGAAACTTTACCTATCACCATTACTCTCAGAATGCTGGTGATGACAAAGACAAAGTCCCTGAAGCCGTCCAGCTCTGACAACGTGTCCTGCCGGAGGTTGAGACATGGAAGGAATAGTGTCATGTATGAGGATCAACAGGCATCACAGCTGCTCAGGGTTAATGTCAGATGTTCATGAATCTACACACAATGTTTGTAGTGAAGATGCTGGTGAACGATGGAACTTTAGAGTCAATATACCTGCATCCGGTTGGTAGCTTGCAGCGGGTTTTCCCACCAGCAGATGGAGACAAGTAGTGAAGAGACGACTCCAACTGCGATGTAAACGAAGCAGTCGGAGCTCTGTCTGTCCACGTAGGTTGAAACGCGCACGTAGTAGTCGAGTCCCAGGAGGCAGTAGCCTGTTGGTGGGTGAGGTTTGCACTGGTGTAAATAAGTTACAAATACAAACCTGGATTCTGAGACATTCACCGTCTCTGAATCAAAGGTTCAATCAAATATTTGATGAAGGCCTAAATAGATCGGCCTGTAGAGAAGTGTTGGGATGTTTATCTGCTTCATTTCCTCTGACTCTGAAAACCTGCAGCTTGTAAAATCTGCCATTTTACCTAATTGGCAATGGGACTTGAATAATTTCAAGCTGTATTTGGAGGCATTTAACTAAATTAACATAATTTAATAAGCTTGTGTAGTTATTCATACATTGAGGAGAAACAGATGTTTGACCTTCTCTCATTGATTACAAGAAAATACTTCAAATTATTTAGTAAGGAACCAGTTCAGGTCTTTTCATGGGACCTCATGTACGTTGTAACACTAAGACGCGTTATTAAGCATATAATGAAAAAAATCTTATACTGTAGCTTTAACAAAGGTGCATTTGCTCCATAAATTTACCCACCGTGGTTCTGGGTGAACTTTATACAGCAACGAACTGTGTGCTGTAATTCACTGCTCCCTCTGTACATTACCCTGACTGTAATTACGTTGTGTGCCTGTGGAAATAGTTTAACTCAGTGTAGATAAAAGTGTGTGAGATGAAGCTGAAGTCATGGACGTTAAATTCAATTTAGCGTATTGTTCGCGATGCTGAAAGTTTTTCAGAGTTCAGGTCTTTAGCAGAACCCGTGCGTTGTGTTTCTCTCTCGCCAGAGCCTCGACCTTGCAACATACGGCGCATGCGCATTGTATATTTGAGTAACACACACTAGAAGTTAACAATGTTGCTGTGACACTGTGCAAATCTTACATCATTCATGTGAAACAGTAGCAGTTGGGTGTCAGGTTTGCTGAAGCAGGCACCAAATGAACAACACATCTAAGTGACGGGGGAGTAACATAACTAAGGAAACGCATTGAGGTGATGGGTATTGTTGCAAATCTGCTCTTACATCACCCACCGAGTCCAAGTCTGGAGACTGTAAGGTTCCACAAACACTAATTTGTTAATAGTGAGCGGAGTCACGTTTTACTTGACACTGAGCTAAAAACAGGCCCAGTGGGATCCAACAAAAGCATCAGCTGCGTTTTAATCGTCTAGTCAGACTAAACAACAGACGTATGTTAATGTAAAGAGACCTACCAGCGACTGTGAGAATGAGGGAGCAGAGTGGGAACACGATTTTCCATGTTTCCCTCTGCAGCCGGAACGCGATCTGCAGGATGGCAGACATGATGCACACGCCTCCGCTGATGAACAGATTAGTCAACACGTCGAACTGCGGCATGACAACCAGCACCAGGACTGAAGTGCCGAGAGACACCAGACACTCAACGAGGCAGATCTGGATGGAAACAAACCCAGTGTCTGCGTTTAGTATCGCTTACCAATCGGATTAAAAAAAACAGAACATGGTGAGTTTGCTTTAGAAAAGCTTACAAAACTCATGGTCTTCATGTTGGGAGGCACGAAGCTCTTGAAGGCACATCTCCAGAGGGATTTGAGAAACACCAGGAAGTTGGGGCAGACCAGGCAGAAAACCAGCATCAGCATGTAGAACTGTCTTTCCTTGGGGCTGCGCAGGGACGTGGGGCTGGACAGCGTGGACAACACCAGGAGAGAGCCCTGATGCAGAGACAGCTGTTACTGGAGGTTAAAGGACACGTGCACGTGCAAACTTCAAGCAATTAACTCATTACTTTGCCTTTCTGAGGGTTATTTCTGTTAGACAGTCAAAGCCAGTATCACGAAGTGGACTCCAGTCCTTCCAGCTCACTACTTTGCCCTTTTTGGCTTTATTGTAGCGTATTAGACTTTATTGTGCTCAAACCAATGCGATTGTTTCCCATGAAACAGCAAACTCTGAATTTTGGGGAAGGTGTTGTTTTATGACAGTATAGGAATGCAGCGGTCAGGAGACGAAGCGCCGAAGCAGAAAAGGCAAACGATGCAAACGCAGAGTTAAAGATTCACAGCGGGGAAACGGATGGATGAAGATGGCATCAGCGAAAACAGAGATAGAGACGAACAAAGACGGAGACAGATAGTGACAGCAAAAAAATAAAAGTGGGTGCAAAGGGCTCGGCTGCGCTCGAACCTGCCCTGCCATAAAGCACTGGGAGGCTGCTCGCTGACATGCAGGTCGTCAGATAAGACACGCTCATGATCTGAGTGAAGATTGTGATGGGAAACGTGAACTACAGTCGGACGTCTGTAACAAAAGTACATTTATTCAGTAATTTAAAGCTGAAATACACAAAAACTAATCCATTTCCATTTATTGGAATAGAAAGTGGACCAGAAAAGAAAAGCACAGTGACGGTAAAGATGAAAATTAAAACAAAGCCAATACTGGAGATATTTTCAAAACGAGAATCAAAAGTCAAATCTAAATCGAAACTGACCTCATGAATTTTGGCTTGAGATGTCACATTTTATTACTTTATGCTGCTTCTCCCACAACAACTCAACAGAGACGAACAGAGACACACAGCGTTACCTTGGCGACGACGGCGCTGGCCAAAACGGCCAAACCCACGAAGACGGCCACCAGGTACTGGGCTATTATAAAGCAGCGCCGCTTCTGCTCCTTCTCAGCTCCGACCGGGTTCAGCTGGAATGGATCCCACGTATCCCTGAGAGCGACAGACGTTTTAGTGTGGTTTGCTTCATCTGTGTGGTTTCAAACGTGAGGTTAGAGGGTCTTTGTGTGTGTGTGTGTGTGTGTGTGTGTGTGTGTATGTGTGTGTGTGTGTGTGTGCGCGCGTGTGTGTGTGCGCGCGTGTGTGTGTGTGCGCGTGTGTGTGTGTGCGCGTGTGTGTGTGTGCGCGTGTGTGTGTGTGCGCGTGTGTGTGTGTGCGCGCGTGCGCGTGTGCGCGCGTGCGCATGTGCGCGTGCGTGTTTATCACATGACCAACCCATCAACCAGGAGGTTCGTCTGATACAGATGTTTGTCAGGGAATAATATTGATAATCAAATGGCTGACTGAGTATGAAAATGGATGATGATTATATCTCCAGGTGGTAGAAAAATATAATTTCCCTCATTAATCTATCAAAATAAAACACTGAGCTTTATTTCCTCAATGATCAGGGTTTGTCTTCCTATTGTAATGGTGTTCTACTGGTGGGTTTGCATGGCAGGGGGGTATACATGTGATGTAGGCAGCTGGATTCTGACCCAAGAACATACAGGTGCACTTTGGGAACTGTAGCTGACAGAGTCCCAGAATATCTCTGATTAAACCTGTTTTTTTTTATTTTTTAGGAGCCAAACTAACGACATTTAAGTGTCTTTCAGCCTCTGTCCGCCTCCACTGCTGGCTGATTAATGTCAAGTGTGGCACAATTATCAGGGTGTGGGTTGTCTTCTTGGAAATGATAACACTCTGTGATCTTTGACAGTGTCATAGCAACTATCGAGCATTATCAAATATGCTCCAAATCGTCGCTGAGTGCGTCCAGAGCCACGCTGGCGGAGCAGCGATGCACTCGTTTCCTCCATGAGGCACGTAATTAGCCGTAAAACCGAATCGACCAGGAGCATCTGCTGCTTTTAGAGCAAAGCTACTCAGTGGTCACGCAACAGTTATATGTACAGTCCACTGTGACGGCCCGTGGGTGTGCTGTCCAGGATCTGGAAACATTGATCCAAAGGTCAGTTTGTCCCAAACAAGAACCTTGCTACTGAATGGAATTGCTACAGTACATCGATGGTGATGGACGGTTTGTCCATTTGTCATCCACCAGTTTCCCAGCTGATCATTCTCCTTTTGTCTTTCAGAGTAGAAGATTAGATTGAGCTCGTTTTAGAAACATTTAAGACCACTTCGCCCTCGTTGCTCAGCTGCACATCTGTCTAGTCGACCTAAACTTTCTCTCTAACATCTGGAATTGTGTTATTGGTAACAGATCAACTCTATCGGTGTACATTTACCAATAAAGTTACGGTGCCTCCATCCACCACACACTGTGCAGAGTTGGCAAAAGCCATGAATGGTACACATGCAAAAACATAAAGTTGTTGAAATAATTAAAACTCGTTCTGTCACGGCTCTAATCAGATGGAAGAGTACTGAAGTGTACTAAAAAGATCTAAGCCCAGAAACAGGCAGGCTTTTGGATCCCACTGGTAACAATATGCAGAATGTGATTAAAACTGCAGTAAATATTCAACATGTTCAAAGGAGCGGCGCTCCAACAGCAGCCAGTAACGGCAGGGACGGTTTTATCCACAGCAATAAAGACGAGCACAGCGGTGAATAGAGGAAATGAACTGTTTCCTCAAACTGTAAATTACAGTAAACACTAAAGTCTGTTAATACTTAATTATATGTAGCTGGATGAACAGTTTAGCTCTAATGTCCGCGCAGCTTACAATTAACCTCCTAAAAGTGATGTAGATGTTAATAAATGTTGGTTGTCTGCCAGTGGACAGACAGTGAAATAACTGCCTGGTTTAATGGCGCGCTGGATGTCTTCCTCTCTAAATCAGCCTCACTAGTACATTCAGCCAGACGCGTTTAGAAGCTAATCTAGTTCCCTGATGACGCTGCTCCAGGAATAATTTCAACAGTCCTTCAGAAATAAAAGTTCAGGAATTATTTCACTCCCTGAACCAGCTTCTGTACACAGAGCATCAAACATATTTCTGTATTGGGACATTAAATTTAAACAAACTTGGGATGTAAATACATAATGTAATGTATTACTGTACAAAATCTTCATCACAGTAGTAACTTTGAACTATGAAGTAATACGTATTGTTTAGTTCATATATTAACTTTAACTCATTAATATAAAATGAAACATCCTCTGTGCTTGAATTATTGTGTCTAAAACCTGGCCATTGTGTGGGACGTGTACAGATGTGGGTCTCTAGGGTTTTAGAGTCGCTACATGGCAGCAAAAAAACAAGAAATCATCTATTGTCTCCGATCATAGCTGAGGCGTGATGCTGTTTGTCTGATACTTGAACCTGGTGAATCATTAGAACGAATGAAAGTACTTGGTCGGGAAGAGCAGAACCTGAAGGTTCTAAGGGCCGTGTCCTAGTCTGTCCTCGTCTTTTTGAATTAGCTTCATGAGACCCCTTTTTGGATGAATGAGACCTGATCATCTAACGACACAGTTTCCTTTCTTACCTGTGTCTTCCTTCTCTCTTTTTCCCTCTGTACTTTAGTTCCTCCATTGTGCTCGTTGCTCCACAGCTTCCACCTTAAGGCAGCCGGTCTGTTGACCAAAGACAAGAACGTGATCTGGTGCCTGACGTTAAGACTTCTTCTAAATGATTGACACGTTAAACAAAGCGCTTCTTTCAATAATGACCTCGTTTAATAGACAGTGTACCTTGATTTGGGTTAAACTCCAGTTTAGGAAAGTGTCCAAGCTCTTGGAAGCAGATCCGCAGCCGCAAGTCATGTAATTTAAACAAGTTCCATTTTATTCGTTGACTTGTGGATCGGGAACCAAGTGTCAGACTCAGTTCGTCCTTGTCATGTATTGTCTTATCTCCAGCTTATAAGAGAAACGCCCACACAGACGATCAGGCTCCGCCTCCAGGTGCTGAGCATAGTTTATGTAAGAAGTGTGGGATTTGACTGATATTACTGGTAACCAGCAGCACGAAGAACTGGAACCACCCAACATGACGTACGTGTGTGTGTGTGTGTGTGTGTGTGTAATCAAAGTTTGTCACTGGCTGAAACTTCCTTCCTTATCTGTTCAGTTTATGTCGTGCAATAAAAAGGTGCAAAGATCATTTACACTGACACACACACACACACACACACACACACTCACACACACACACACAGTATCGTCTGATAATTAACTCTGTACCGAGTCATTGTTTTCCCTGGAATTTTTTATTATAAGGAATTTATTTATATGGATGATGAAGTTTCCCAGGGAGCGATGTGTAACAAGGTGTTGGAGTTGTGTACCTGCATGAACACACACTACAACACAAACCAGTGTTGCATTAACATGGAGCAAGTGTTTTGTCCTTTAGTTGTCGTGCTGAGGGTGCGGTGGTGCCGGTGTCTGTGGATGAACGTTATGTGTGAGTCAGCCGCATGTCCAGCTGCTGGGCACTGACTCAAAGGGCAGGTTGGTCTTTATCTTTATTGTATTTTAATCTATTTCCTGTTTTGCAATCAATGTAAACAAGTAAATTTGCTTTGCATTTCAGTATTTCTCACTTTTTCACCAACACCTGGAAAAACCACAGCGTTTCAATCGGCTGCTTTAGCGTTCCAGTTGCAGGTTTGGTGTGAATGCTGCCACTGGGTGTCAGTAACGGCCTTTGATTTCTGCCTGCGCTCGAGCGTATTTGTGTGTAATGTGGAGTTTTTGTCCAACACATGAGCTTAAATTTGCTGTGCATTAACAGAAGCCTGCGTGTTAATGAACCTGTGCGTTGCGTGTGTGCGCGCGTGTGTGTGTGTGTTCACATTCGTGTCTCTGGGCTCAGAAGATTCTGTCAGGTTGTGGACTCTCATTAAGATTCGTTGCCGGTGCATAATAAGCCGGCCATATGGTCAGGACAGTGCCGGTGTCTTCCCCTCCTTCAGATGAGCCTGAAAACAGTAACACAGTAACGACACAACCGGGGGGGCGAGACCGCGGAGAGAGCGAGAGCGAGAGAGCAGATTCTGCCGGTTTAATCTGGATAATCTGCAGGTTGAAATGTTCAAGGAACGATGTGCGAGGGAGCGTGTCTGTGGGACCGAATCAGGGATGTTCACATCACAGCCTTATTGTCACCGAGGGCATCGTTACTGCTCTTCACAGCTGAGGCCTCTGCAGAAAGGTCAGCGGCCAGGTGCCCGACCCCGGCCCGGTTCTGGACACGCGCCGACCCGCTGAGTGCAAGCCTGGAATCAGCGGCCATGGGGGCCGCGTTAGAATCACTACCTGCTGCGGAGAGAGACTATGAGTCACCGCCCGTCCGAGGCTGAGGCCACGAGAGTGAAGCGAGAGCTGAGCGGAAGCGCCTCCAGAGTTCATGGCCGGTTTTTATTTAGAATGTTGGGAATCGCTGGTGAGTTTGTGTTGGGATCCAGAAGAAACACAGAGGTTTAGAAAGTAATGCACGTGGTTGATGCAACTATATAGATCTACATTTGAGGCGATGAAACAGGCCGAGTCCTTTTGAGTAAACGTCCGGACCTGTCAGACTCATGTTCCAGAACGTAGCTCCAAAGCCAAACGAGGCCCAGGACACGCTGCCTTTAGACGAGACCAAGCCTTTCATCTGCCATGGCTTGACTCCACTCGAATTGACACTCGTTAGACCTGAAATGCATGGGAGTCCCAAATATAGGCGAGAACCTGGCAGGATGCAGCTGGAGCAAACCCAGTAATAAAACGCTGCTGTGAAATCCTCCCAGCCGAGGCTACGCAACGTGTCGCAGGCCTGAAATCCGTGTGTCGAGATTTTGGTTGAACCAAATGCCGCCGTCAGCAGCACCGTTCTCTGCATTGTCCACTGACCAGTGACCGCCGTCTATTGTCTGCGTCTTAATATCCTGCCAGGGGTCGTGGGGCGTCATTATGTGCTGGGCAGTCTGTCACTGGGGCTGAAGATGAATATTATAAAACGATTCCACCAGCATGTGGTCTCTATCGATGCTGAGAGTTTGTGAGGCCGTGCGAATTCATTGTTTTCACTTTTACAGAATCTCATGAAATTATGAGATGCACTTTTGAAACTGACCTGAGGTTCCACTTCTAGTTTTCTGGCTCGTGGTGGACCTTTTATGTGGTCCCGTTGCCAAGATGTAAAATGCTGACTGTCTGTGGGCTCATCCCCACGGCCTCGGATGCGTCCGTCGCCTAAATCCCACAGATACAGACTTTCATATTCAGGACAAAAATAACAGGAGCCAGCTTTTTCCAGAGAGAGAGACCAAGAATCAGCTGCTCGTCACAAATCCGACCACAGCAGGAAACTGAGCTCCTTCAACAATTTAGACAACCTCTCTAATTGTTATGAAGAAATCTGTTGGCGTCTTTGTAAATGTAAAATGCAGCTTGTGCAGAGGATCCTGCAGTTGCAGCATCTGTCCACCCGCTCCGTGTTTTCCTCCTCCTCTCATTTCCTCCCACCTCCACTGTTGACGGCAGATGGCTTCTCCGTCCCAGTGTCTCCTAGTGCTGCTCCTCTGGGATTTGCTGGGTCCGTTATCTTCTACTACTCGACCTTTATGGGATTTGGTGCCAGATATTGTAAAGAATCGAGCTGAACTGAAAACCTGTTGAGACTAATGTTAAGTGTATTTGCGGGGCGCTTTCTGGCGCTGCCGCGGCCTCAACGCCGCCCGGGAACTGCAGGTTTAGTGGTTCCACGTCAGACCCCTTGCACTTGGCCGACGTGTCCTTGAGCAAGACACCGGGTCCGGGCGGACAGATCGATAGCGTCACACTCTTTAGGCCGATGAGCTACTGTACATTTGCACCTCGTTATTGACGCCAGACGCGCCGCGGACGTCGGAGCTGGCAGTAAATTTTGTCCGACGGTTTCGGAGTCACCTTGAGCGGCGCGAGGCCTCGGCTGCTTTGATTGCACTGATTTAAAGCTGTGCTAATTTGGGCACCGGTCGTCAGCATTCGTTCAGACCGTCGTCTTTACAGGATACAGAATAGAACACATTTTGACTACAACTTGTTTAAATTTTGGTCTATAATATAAATCCGAATTTATAAGTACATTTTCAATGTCTTTGTTTTAGCCCTACAAATTAGTGACCAACAGACCAACATCCACATCCAACTTCTGTTTCCTGTCTCAGCCCGGTCACGTGACCTGCAGCTCCGCATAGAGCCCGTTAACACACTGGCTGTGAAGCGACGGGACTCGTGGACGTAGCGACCGAGCCGCCGCCACGGCTTCGTGAGGGACTTCATGCGGTGCAGCGCGTGCAGCTGGTGAACTCCTATCAACTCGCGCACACGACTCCGCTCTGCTTCCGCCTGCGCTGACGGTCATTTGCAAGTCTATCAAGTCGCAAAAGCGACAAGCGCTGCACTCCGTTCTTCTCCGGGTAGAATCGCATTAAAATCCCGCCGGTGTCCTGCAGAGAGAGAGCTGCCGGAGACGAGGGCGTGCGCACGTGCGCGCATCAGCTGTAATGAAGGCGCGGGAGCCAGGTGGCGTCGGTTGCTTTGTTGTGCCTCGCTTCGCCGTCGACTCACCTCTGTTTTCTGTCTCTGCCAGATCTGTCAAGTTTGTGTTCGCAGCACGTGGAAATGAAGTGTCACGCACTTTTTGAAACTCCGGATGACTGGTATCATTACGGTCTGCACTGATCGGATGCTCCCCCTTAATCTTCTAGTTTGGGATGCTGCGTTTCATTTGCACAAACAACAACTGATAAAACCAAGTTTTCATTATTATGGTTTTCAGAAGTCCACATGATGTCGGCCGTAGTTTTGGTCCTAACTCTGGTTGTGTGACATCAATGATCTGATACATGTACCATGAACAAGAGGCTGTAGATCAAGGTTTTGTGATACTTTAGCCAAGAAGATGTAGCGCAGGTAATTAAATCTTCATGTAGTGATTTTTTATTTTTTTGAGGAAACGTGCAGTGTGTTTGTAAAATATAGATTTGTAATTATTATAATAGGAATATTGCCCGGTTGGGTTCACAGCAGTGAGTGAGTCAGAAACATGGGGCTTCATTCCTGTAAAAAATACACAGACACGGTTCGAAGCATCATTTTCAGGAGCCCGGGTTACACAACCATCACATAAATCACCGGCGCCCTCAGTCAACGCGCTGTGATTGTGACTGATTTCCTGATGCACAAGAATTACCAGAGAAACGAATTGTCACTTTCCCCCTGAAGGTTCTGTTTAAAACCCCGGCCGAGAATAACAACCCTGCTTGTTTTCAATCCATCCCAGCATTCGATGCTCGGACTGAAAACATGTTGATCAGGAATGTCAAAAGTTAGAGAGTCTAATAATAAACTACTTGCGTCTGTAGTTTTGTTTCTGGCTATTCTCAGTCTTATTAAAAAGAAACTGAAGTGAATGACAGCGTTCAAATTACACGAGCCATCGCTGATTACAGGATTATTCCACTGTGGGAAATCTGCGGCCGGAGGAAATGATTGGAATATTCAATGAAAATACATGAGAACTCTCTTGGGGGCAGATTGTGAGAATTGCTCAGATGCAGATTCGACCCCAGACCGTTGCATGTTCAACATATGGCTTAAAAGAGCAGAATTCTAGGTATGTTTTGTGCTTGTAATCGCAAATGTGCTTTTTGTGTTCATTGGGCTTATAATGGTGCTTGGTCTAATACAAAGTTGACTTTGACAAACCTCTAATTTATTATAGATCCTTTTATCGACGTAGGCACAATTGTAGGAGGTGTGAACCTAATGATCTGCCTGCAGGAGCCGAATGCTCTGTTCAAAGAGTCCTTTATGATGTCGGTCAGAGTGTTTTGGTCACTACTACATATGAATAGGTTTGCAGAGCTGCTCTGCAGTAAGGAGCCATGTAGCCTCTTTTTAAAATACTGCCTGCAAAGACGTTTAAAGAGCCAACTTTCCCAATGTGTTTGTTTAATTCATGCCGTTTTCACTGAGAGGCAAAGCTGTGTCTGTCTGCACATATGTCGCTCAGCTTATGGGGCTCACGGCGACACTGGGTGGAAACGAGGGATCGAGGCTATTTAATGCACATGTGTTGCAGAGTTAGGAGGAGTGTGTTTACATATAGGCCTCGTAGCAGCTGCTGGAGGAGGTGGTTGCTGTTCCCACTTCTGTTTACCTACATAAGGATGATGGAATATTAAAGCCACTCTCAGCATAATGATTAAATGCAATTAAGAAAATTAACATTTTCTCTGGCCCCGTATTGATTGTATGAATTAAAAGGCAGTTGAAAGACGTTCTGATGATTTGAATTAATGGATGCGCTCACCTTTTACTACTTGAACTACTATTCAGAGGAACATTTTCTATTTTCTATTACCCACTCGGGTAAAGAAGAGAAACAAATCCAGTCATGGCCACATGTCTGTCACACATGATGGACGGACAAAAGCCACATTCACACACGGTGCCTTGTGCAGTTCAGCTGCATT
The DNA here is from genome assembly GCF_900634795.4 of Betta splendens. NCBI lineage: Eukaryota > Metazoa > Chordata > Actinopteri > Anabantiformes > Osphronemidae > Betta > Betta splendens. The sequence continues at coordinate 12,494,949 of NC_040883.2, forward strand.
AACCTGCGTGTTTGCAAGACTTTAGGAAACACAAGCACCCAGAAAAAGGCTGTGGTGCCCAGGAGCAATGTTGGATTTAAAAAATGGTGCTCTCAAATTTTTAATATTCCACTTGGGGTTTGCTTTAGAAAACCAAGCTAACTCGGCAGTGAATTAACAAAAGCAGGGATAAGGAAATGGATGGTTGGATGACAGAACAATGATGAGCACACAGTGAATCCAGTCAGGGTGGACAGGAGCAGAGAGGAATGAAAAACAGTGTGTGGTAAGCAGGGAGATAAATAGACTGACAGACGACAGAGAGAGAGGGAGATAATGAGGCAGGGAGAGAGAGAGATGAGCGAGAGGAGTTTTTCCAGAAAACATCAAGTGGGAAAATTAAAACGCAAGAATTGAAAGGATAAAGTGAGAGGAGGAGGAATTAGGAGCAGGTGATAAGAAATGGACAAGAGGACTAATTGAAAGCAAGCGAGGAAGAAAAAAGTACGGACGGGTTAGTGGAAAAGGTGTTTGAGAGACAAAGCGGGGGTGTGCGAGAGGGAGATAGGCTCGGAAAAACAAATTAAGGAGGGCAAAAAGGAATTTGATGCTGAATGAGTGACTGAGTGAAAAAGTAAAATCAGATGAAAAGGCCTCTCCTGCTCATCCGGGCTGAAAGTTGGATCACAGCTTACAAGCTTGGGGCTTCAGATGTGTTTTTCATTAGGCAGTGATACAGGGCACGCGCATCGCACCATATGTTCCTATTGTTGTGAGGGGTAATTACGTTGTGTGCATCCAAATCCACATCACTCTTGGCCTAAATTGCAGGAGCATATACTGTTAATGCTGCTGAAGAGCGTAGACTCTAGCCGTGCAGTTAGAGAATGAATAAGTTCATGCTCGGCTGCAGCTTTAATTGTTGTTGACCCCCTTTTTGTCACATACTTTCTTGCAGTCACCTGATATGAGACTTGCATTCATAAACGATCTCATCTGTCATAACGATTCTTACAGCAACGCTCAATGGGCTGTCAAGGAATGATGTATAGGATGGGGCACAGGTTCGCTATACAAAGGCTGCTGGACACAACGGCTACACAATAGGGTCGATGGGGAGACCAAAGGCCCAGATGTCCACTCTTAGCAACGCACAACATCTGTGCAATAACCTGCAGGCTGACGGCTTCCAGAGCTCTGAGCTTATGGAAATTAGATTTCAGCAGTTTACAGTGTGATCCTAATCAACTGCAGTATAAACTTTATACAGACTTACTGTAATTCAACTGCAGCTCATTTTGCCCAATATTAAATTAGAGATTTATACAATCAAAACATGTAAAATGTTGGCACTAAATGTGAATTTTGGAACTAAATTGCTAAGATGCAGCAGCTTAGTGCATGTATTTCAACATGAGGTTTCCCCGGGGCTCGTCCTTGACTTGCACTGAGCAGGACCCAGACACACCTGTGAGTTACATAGGCCTACTGTATAAGAAGCTGTGATTGGGGGAACTTCATCATCACCTGGTCTACATTCATTAGAGATAAAGCAGTCAGCAAGTCATCAACCCCCTGTGACTTCTCTCAGGCCTGTTGGAAAACCAGGATGAGAGATGTCTGGAACCACTCGGTACCTGCAGTGGCCTTTAGTGTACGGCACAATGGGCTGCACTGACAGCTTTGGGTTCTGCTGAGGACAAATAATTTGATGATCTCCATCAGTTTAAAGACACTAAAACGCTACGCAGCAGTTTATTATATCAGCAGAGATCTTAAACTAATTTGATTTCAGACAGCAATCGAATTACCCCTGTGTCAGTTTCAGCTCCATAGATGTCAGTCATTTCTGCTCATGTTAGTATTTTGTGCTATAAACACACAAAATGTTCAGCACCTTTAACTTTTACCTTGTGAGCATTTATTCTACGTGGGGGAGACAGTGGTAAAATTAGCACCATAAGAATCCAAAGATCATCTGAATTCATTTAGCCTCTCAGTCTTTACTGTAGAGGAGGATGTTTATGTTTCAAAGCCGCCACCTGTATCTGTTCACTCTGTTTTGTGGACTAGTTGAGCTGTTGTCTGCTAACTGTCTGTTACGGTGTAATTCAATCTGGGTGCTGTCCAATTACAGTAACGTGTAATCGGATTTCCCTCGCAATAAGACATGATTTGATTACGCTTGGGGAGTCCTGGAACTTATTATTACAGTAATGCAACACCTGGAAAGCTTCTGCTGTGGGTATTAGTGTGTCGGGCTGAGGAGACGGGGGTGGGGGGTGCAGCTTCCTGTACCTGTGGAAGAAAACTTGATTAATTTCATTGGACCTGACCCCCCCTCAAACAAATCCAATAGAACTGACTGCTTGCTGCTTAAACAGCAGTCCCAGCGGTGTGTGTGTGTGTGTGTGTGTGTGTGTGTGTGTGTGTGTGTGTGTGTGTGTGTGTGTGTGTGTGTGTGTATCTGTGTGTATCTGTGTGCGTCTGTGTGTGTGTGTGTGGGTGGGTGTATTCAGTTAGTAGCCAATAGGTCAAAGCTGAGGTGAAGGTGACTTAGTGAATCAAAACAAGCTAATTAGCTGCTAACCTAATTAGCTTGTCTAACAAAACAGGTAGAAAAAAAAGAAGGGGGAAGCACCATTCGCCCCTCTACCCCTCTCCATCCCTCTCTCCTCCCATTCCTTAATGAAATATGTGTCTCCTCTCTCTCCTTTCTTCTGCTTATCATAATCAGTCTCTTCTGGGCATAGACTCATAGTTTCACCTCCCCAAAGTCAATTTAACTTTCTCTCTCCCCCTCTGTGTTCTCTCTCTCTCTCTCTCTCTCTCTCTCTCTCTCTCTCTCTCTCTCACCTCCATGTTCTCTGTCTCTCTTCCAGCCAATCCCCTATTTTCTCTGCCTTACTTGTGCAACTATCACTGTTCTCTTTCCTTCTGGGGATCAAAGTCGAGGTGATACAGGTGATGCTAAATCTCTGAATTGTATTGATGACAATTTGAGTTGAGCTGAGCTGTGGTGCGACTACATGTACTGTGAAAGCTCTGTCAGCCCAAGGACGATTGGAGGATACTGGAGTTTGATACTGAAATTATGAATGTATTATTTGAGTGTGTTTGTGTTTGTGTGAGCGTGTGTCGCTGTTGCCCTGCTGTTCTTCACGGTTAATGCTTCTATTTGTACGCCCTATCTATCTTGTTAAGCTCCGAATGCGCTGAAGCTATCGGGAGCAGGTTTCCAGGAATGGGCCTTTTAAAAACTGTTTTGCAAAGTGAGGCCCACTGGGAACAATAAGCAACGTTTATCCCACAGCAAATTATTAAGGAGCAGCAAAAAAGCGGTAAACACATTTTTATGATTTTGCTTGTATCACAATTTTATCCATTTTGTCGAGTATGATTTGGAGAATCCACAGAAGCCACGCGATGGTGTTATTTTAACCTTGGACTGAACCTGTAAAGGTGCAGAGAAGCTCGACTGGACACAAAAGAGTTTGCATCCATCAAACAGGTCACAAAATGAAGCTGCTGCTCTGCTACTTAGGCCTGATACTGAAGATAGGTCAGAGTCGATTATAGGAAGATAGAAGATATACACAAATGGACTATTGTTTGTTACTCTATGGAATCAGATTTTGTGTGCAATGCAAAATGGATATTGATGGGGTTGGTACAATAACAGCACCATCAGTCTGTGGTTTTAGGGCCTCACATGGATTCTTAGGCTACTGTGTGTTATTATACTCTTGGCCCAGCTTAATCCAGAAAATAAAATTTGAATCATCATAGAAAAGAACTGCAGTCGAGTGAAACCGCAAAGTGCTGCAAAGCCCAGAGAAAGGTAAACACAATAAAACGCCAGCGTCTGAAGACGTGGATCGCTGTAGAGACAGAGCCCAGAAGAGAGCCGAACCACTTAAAATAAAGGCCTATGACGAAGATGACTGCAGTTACAAGGCATTCAACAGGATACAAAGGAAGCCAGTTTGTTCATGTTGAACTGATCACAGAGCTGCGAGAGCCAGTTACAGTCCAAACCGAAGGAGACGAGTAAAGCGTTGGATTAGATTTTATCTGTGTGAAATTACTGCCATGTGTTTCATCAGGAGGACTTGGTAGCGTCATATTAAATCCAATTCTGACATTTAAATGTGACATTTAAAGATGAGGCTCCTCATTAAAGTTTACATCAAAAATATAAAACGCAAGCAACTGAAAATATAGTTTCTCTTTTCGGCATAAAAAACCTACTTTAAATAGGATTTTGTAATTTTCTATAACATCAGATGATATTATACAGAGATTCTATAGATGAGATTTATTATACAGGAAACTTACATAAAACAGACTTGTGTAGTCGGCACACTCACACCGCAACACAGCTCCTTTAAACATCTCTGACACGTGGGCCTTAACCAGAGGGAGGAGAGCGAGGCAGCAAGGGAGATCAGGCTACGTGCAGAGTTTAATTTACAACGTTTGATTTAGTTGTTTGACTTCATCCAAAGCATAAAGCAGCAGCATGCAATCAAGAATCAGTCAACATTCAAAGGGTGGTGTTATTATCTCAGATTACATGTATTATTTTACTTTAATTTATGAAAATGATGAAATATTATTCACACATGGGCGAGCGGGGGATATAGAGGAAGAGGAGCAGATGAAAGACGAGTGAGCAGAAAACAGGAACGTTTGTGCAACGAGATTGGGAGAGTGGGACAACATGGCTCATAGGCTTAGACCGATTCATGCCAGACGTGTGACGTGAATAAAATATGAAACCGGTGGATCAGCTGAACAAAATCCCTCATTACTTTGTCACCAACTTGACTTGAGGCTAAACGTGCAGGTGCCAAGACACACGACTGGAGCTCGGGAACGTAGACTGAGTCAACTTCATCCGGATGACTGGGGATGAGCAGGAATGGAGGCATGAGACCGTCATTATGGAGAACATGAAATATGTGAGCACGTTACACACAGTTGTGTTTCCTGCAAATAAGAAACTGAACGTCATCGTCCGGAGTTGGTCTGATTTGTATCCGTTGTCGTCTTTACTGCTTTTGTTGAATTTTTGCTTTGTTTTTGGTGCTTTGCTGCCAACTACAGACCAGCGGTGTGTGAAACAGTAGGAATGCGTGTCATTTAAGTCTTGTGCAAGCATGACTAATGCAAAATGTGGACCCGCCTCCTGTTCTGTACAGCGGCTACTTATCAGTGACTTGCTGAAAGAACAATAAGGGTGGACTTTGAGCTGCTGGGATAATTAATTGCAGGGCAACGACCGGGTGGTGGAGGGGTTTCACATGGGAGACGAGAGGCCGCGTCCTCACATCCACACCCTCACCCTCTGCTCTGCCTTGTAGCAGACACACTACATCCTCTGGTACTTGGACATAAATTATGAGGAGCACTAGGTTCTTAAGATTCTGGGCTGTGGATTTCATCACTAGTACAAAGTGGCACCAACACACAGCACCAACTTCTGTCTGCCGCCGTCGTTTCGACACCTGAGATCTTGTGTTCACAGCAACGAGGCCACGGTGTGAGGGAAAAAAGCAAACAACAGAATGAGCCTGAAGTCATTCATGTTGTCATGAATGTGAGTGTAGTGTTTGCAGTCACATTAGCTGGAATGGTCTTTAATGTGTATCGAACTCCGTAAAGGCAGAGACTCACCAGTCTGCTTTAGGCACAAGCTCACCTCTGGGCCTGACCTGCTTCCAACAAATGCTTTAATTTAGAAGGCTGCCATACTTCATGCTCACAGGCCATTAGTCCAAGTCAGCAGGGACCTTCTAAATGTTTGATAATTAGCTGAGGGGATATGAAAGATACACGAACAAAACCACAGACCCAGTGTTTAGAAGTCTTTTTTTCCAGGAAATGGGGATTGCTATTGATTACATCATGGAAAAAAAAGACCATCAAAAGAAGACCGAGTGAGAATTTCACAGATTTTTTTTTTCAGCGGCTCTGAACCCGTGGAGGCGTCGTCGAGGTGCGTGAAACTGAATGTCAGCCCCAGTAAACATGCGCTGTAACATGCACACACAACACACCACGCACGTCTACGAGCTTTTCTTATTTAACTGGATCCTGACCTTCTGGGAAGGTCAACGTTGCTCTCATCCATATCATGAAAACGATGCGACCTTGTGCATCATTACATTAACGTCATTTTTCCCATCTGCTTCATAAGACAGTGTTTATTTGTAATAAATGGAAAATCTGAAAGGACTGCTTGTGGATGTTTCCAGATGTTAGTGGGTTTCATCCATCTATGTGTTATACCTTCTAAACTGCTAAATATTGCTGTAAATCAGGTCGTTGCTGTTTTCATTTTAGCAGTGGGTGGCAGCATTAATAAGATGATCATCACTCGATAAAAACAATCAGGATGAATATTTTGTGTTTAGGTGTCAGCATGACATTGACAGAACAATGAAAAAGCTGCAGAAACATTTAATAGTTGTGACCCGAGTCAAGCGGCATTGTGTTTTTTGTATGTTAATTGATTTGTTGACATGGTGGCATTTTCTTTCTAATTAGATAATGATGATGCTGTGAAGCTGAATGTCTAACAGATAGTTTCAGTCTTCCCGAAGCAGCTTCTTGTCATTCAATGATAACGCACGTAATGCAGCAACTCTTTTTCCCTCAACTGATAAGCTGATGGACTGGATTTACTTTAATTATTAATGTAGTAATGAAAGGCAATAAATAATTGAATTTGCTGCCTTTCCCAGTTTTTTAAATAAATACCTTTAGGCCTAGAAATGTTAGTCAGACAAAACACGCTATTAGAAAATTTCCTTGAACCCTTAAAAAATGTACAGACTGAAATATGAATTCTCAGAGCAACAAATGAAACTACATGTCAAACAAAAGCAAGTAATAAATAACCTAAGCCATAAATAAAGATCAAGACAAGATGGAAAACGTAGTATTTTAGCAGACGTGGAGGTCACTGTGATTGCTTTGTAACCTCCCACGTGGAAATAATGGATGCACATGGAACAAATGACGCGATGGGAAACAAATGGATGAAGAATTAGTTTCATTCATTTAAACGTCAAGGAAGCTGAAGAAATGAAACGTCAATGCTAAATTACAACAGGTTTTCAAACATGTTATGATGCGAAATTTATATCCAGACATCTTCACAGAGAAGTGAGGCAGCAAAATGTTTTCTACTATACAATGTGTATGAGAAAACACCAGTATTAAGTACTGATGCAAAATACAGACACACTAGCAAACCTGCAGCATTAGTGTGGTAGAATTATGTAGTATATCTTTATTATACATTATCATATTAGTGTATAATAGGTTTCTTCTACGTCCTCTCTGCTGTGGGTTGAAAGGGTTTGTACTTAGATTCATCAGGTCATGTTAACAGGGTAAAATGACTGTTCCGCAGCCTCTGGTTCTGGCATAAACGAATCGTCTGCTCGATTCTGGGAATCACATTGTCGACAGAATTTCTGGGATAGACTCCAGGAAACAGACATTTGCTATTGAGTAAACATTTATTGTTGATCACTGATATCGGGCCTTGCATGGCCTGCTCCCAAGGTTAGAATGGAGCCTGATGCCTAAGATGAACAGAGCCCCACAGCTCGGTCCAGTAGCTGACACTAAGAGACCAGGTTCTCTGGGCTTCTCTTTTTCCCTTTTTGATAATATGTCATCACTTGTAATAAATCGTTAAGTGTTTGTTTAAACTTTAAAGCAGTGGTGGCTTGAGTTTGTCTATATCGGTCTAGCAACTACACATTAGCGGGGAGACTCTTAATTACCCCGGCAAACCTTGATGGGCGGCTGAAAGGGTCATTATCAACACGCCCGATTTTTGTTTTGTGCCTTGGCGTCTCATCAACAGCTCCTTCAAAGGGTCAGGGGCACATTAGCGTTATTCTCCTTCCATCACTTTCTGCTCCTTCTGCCTCCATCAGTCGAGCACACGAACGCGTCCCTAGCTGCAGTTGCTTATCTTCCAAAAACAAAGCAGGGCATGCAGAGTTGTCATTAATTTTTTAGCACAACTTCAAGCAGCTGATGTGTTTTTACTGTTAACAGTTCATTTCCCATTCAGATGTTGTCATTATTATATGAAGCTCATTTATGAAGTCTTGTGTTCATTAAAGGAGGCCTGTTCCTATCGCCCCCAGCCTCTGACAGTCTCGTCCTCCTCTGGAGGGTTTTGTTTGTGACATCCACAGAGGAAGGAGTAGGAGAGTGGAATTTTAAACGTTTGCAGCAGGAGAAGCGCGGAGGAAGACGTCACAGTATATCGCCGCTGCTGACTAATAGGTGATCTAAAGAATTTGCGGAGTGCAAACATCACAGCGGTGACGGCTCGTCGCCAGAAATGACGCTAAAAGAGGAAAACACTCTGGGATTAACACGCTCATTTAAATATCATTGGAAATAAACCCGCACGCAGCGCATCCACAAGTCACACGGAGATGCTGCAGGACAGGTAGACGGCAGATCAAAGAGACAGACGGCCGTACGGATGTGCCCCACTCAATACAAACTGACAAGGTGTGCAACCTCCACAGAGGGTCAATAGCCTTCCATGGATTGGAAATTACCTGCGTTTAATGAGATGTGTGTATGTTGGTGCTGGCGTGGGTTGGAATAAGAGAGTGAGAACGCAAGCAGGGTGAAGAGAGATGAGATGAGATGAGATGAGATGAGATGAGATGTGAGGTGAGGTGAGGTGAGGTGAGGTGAGGTGAGGTGAGGTGAGGTGAGGTGAGGTGAGGTGAGGTGAGAGAGAGAGAGAGAGAGAGAGAGAGAGAGAGAGAGAGAGAGAGAGAGAGAGAGAGAGAGAGAGAGAGAGAGAGAGAGAGAGAGAGAGAGAGAGAGACCTCAAATGAGAGTTACATGTAGCGCTGATGAAGAGGAAGAGACGGACATAAAACACACAAAGGAGTAGAGACGGAGGCCGAGACAACACGGTGACAGAGATCAATAGGGAGCAGTGTGGAGGAAGAGTTAGATGGACTGGAGAGATGAGAGGCTGTCCACTGATTTGTGCCCTAACTGGAGAATTGAAATTGATCTGTGGCTGCCATGTCAGGAAGTGTGTGTGCAGGCCTGTAGGAGCACAGCTGTGCATGGCTGCATGAGCTTAGCAGGTGGAGGACGAGCACAGACAACAGGGTCAACAGGCCTATTTCAAATGGCTGTTAGTGCCGGGTCAGGTATTAGTTGATTGGGTTTCATATGCACTAACGTCTGGGTCAAACGGGGCCTTTTTTAAATGTCTGACTAAAATAAAAGGGAAGAAGAAGAAAAGAGAATCAGTGTCAACGTTGCTGCGTTGAAATCCAACCGTTTTGACCTGATGAGGCGACTTTCCAATAAACTGCTGGTGTGTGTGTGTGCGTGCGTGTGCGTGTGTGTGTGTGTGTGTGTGTGTGTGTGTGTGTGTGTGTGTGTGTGTGTGCGTGCGTGTGTGTGCGTGTGCATGTGTGTGTGTGTGCCTGTGCGTGTGCATGTGTGTGTGTGCGTGTGCATGTGTGTGTGTGTGTGTACGCGTGTGTGTGTGTGTGTGTGTGTGTGTGTGTGTGTGTGTGTGTGTGTGTGTGTGTGTGTGTGTGCATGTGTGCGTGTGTGTGTGTGTGTGTGTGTGTGTAGGTGCGATCGAGAGTGCGGCCTGAAGATCATATACTTGTAAATCAAATTACAGTTCTCAGGTGTAGCAAACATTCATGGCCACAAATTGCTTCCTGCAGCTCAGAGCACCTGGTGTTTTTAAAGCTGAATATTTTGGAGGCAGATGTTTACTTCATAAAGTGGATGATTGTTTGAGTAATTACATATACGTCCAATTTGAAACAGCTGTGTGTGTTTGTACCTTCACTGGCGTTGTTTATTCCATAAGTGTGAAGCTGGATATATCGTTTGTACAACGCGGACCCGGACGAGCACCAACGCTAGAGACCCAATGACTGAATTCTATACAAACACTGCATGTAGCAGTGTTATTGTTGTGGATTTACCATTTGCAGCTTCCTGTCTCATCACTCATCCTACAGACGTTACAGAGGAGCCCGTCGCCCTTACTGCTCATGCGCACTCTGTAATTGCAGCATGATTTGTTTCGTTTACCTTAAGTATCAGCGCCCGAGGGGCGATGGCTGAGTTTCTCTCCAACTCTGTAAGGTCCTGACCTTAATATGTGGAGGGCCTGGGGATGACTCTGTTGTGGTTTGATGCTATATGGGTAAATTGGATTGAAATTGAATTGAATTAGCACAGAGACATGGTTACTTTATTTACTCCTACCTCATTTACTCGCCGTCTTAGCCATAAGGCCTCCGTGGACCTCCTCTTCATGAGAATCAATCCCTGCGAGCAGCAAATGTGATGTTCGTCTAATTAATGTTATAGATATTGTAGGAAGAAGCTAAGCTAATTCCTGGAGCCGCCTGCAGTTTAAACATGTAGCGCCGTTTATCTGTTAGTGCTTTGATGTAAAGTAGCTTGTTTGGTTCATAAATAAAATAAAAAAGTTGTTTTCATTTTAGTTCCTCTCTTTTATGTTTGAATCCTCTGTTTGTCTGCTGTGGAGTTTGTTCAGTTGGTGACCTGATACGTTTGCTTCATGGCCTCATCTGATAAATGTGTAACTACTACTGTATCATCCTCATCCTCATCCTCATCTTCATCCTCATCCTCATGTCCCTACAGAGGGTGAACTTCCTTCCAACATATAACAAACATATAAGTACACATATCATCTTGGCGTCCGTCTCTCTATATTCTGTCCGCTTCCATACTTGGCCTTCATACGTTTCCATCCAACTGTCTGGGAAAAAAAGGTGCGAGACGGAGTTATTCTCATTCAGCTCAGCCGCGCGCAGTGCAATCACAGAGAATATGCAATTAACAGAGAAAGCCTTCAGTCAATAGCGCATTGTGTGCGCTCATATACCTCTATTTTTCCCCGGCTCATCTCCCCAACTCCTTCCCCTGATTCCTTTTGTGTCGAATTCCTCCTCCACGTTCACACCTCGCTCATCATGGAAAGCGCTTCTTGCTCCCTCTTTCCACCTCGTCTTGCAAATAATTCCTCATTTAAGCATAGCTCATCATCCCTTAGCATCATCATTACCACCCCCTACTTGCCTCCTCTCTCACGGCGCCTCGCTCTTCCCCTCCAGCCAGCGTGCTCACACAGCTTTCATCATTATCATCACCACACCTACTCCCCATCTGTTTACTCCATCTACCCCACTCCCTCCCTCAGTAGCTCGGTGGCATCCTAATTCACAGCTTCCCCTTTCCTTTTTTTTCTATTTTCTCCCCAGCGTTGGTGCAAATAGCTGAGCCACTGATGTGCCAGTACCTGCCTCGCTCCCCTCTGACATGTCCACGGCTGGTGACTCGGTCAGGCATCAGCACACTGTTGGATCCTTGCTTAATAGCTCCGGGCTGGGAGTTGTAGACGGGCACGAGTGCAGCATTTACCCGTCGCTCCTCCTTCCTGTTGATATTCTCTGCTCTTCCCACCTGCTTCTCTGACCTATTTCATAATTACCCCCTCATCAGAGCAATTACACTTTACCTTTTCCTCCCTCCCCTGCTCTTCTCTCTCCTCTCCCTTCATCGTTATTTTTCTTTTTTGGCTCTTCTTCTGATTCATGCATTCATTGATTAATTCATTCTTCCTTGTAGTCCACCACGCTTTTGTCCGTGTCCTGACTACAACAGGAGATACTGAATTTCTGACGGCTACAATATCAACGTCTCAGTGAAGAGAACTACAGAAGAAGCAACAAAGATCACACCAACTACTGGAACAGTCCAAGAGGTCACAGAGCCCCAGGGTATTGTAATATTTAACAAAATAAATGTTTTATATAGGCTTATATTAATACCAATGAATCCAAAATCATGGAAATATCAATCAAGTAGGCTGCTCTCAGCTCAAAACCACATAGAGCAGATGGAAATTGGAAAGAAATATTCTGAGACCAGTGAAAAAAATTGGCTTTATTTGGGAAGTTTGCTGCTTTCATGGTTCAGGCCTGGTTTTTGCTTGTGACCCAGTCGACTCCCCGTCAGGAAGGAATCCACGAATTCTACCAGAAAATATAAAGATATACATCCAGCAGTGGAAATCATTGACAGTAGAACAGCCAAAGGTTTCCACTGTTTCCTGCTCCACCTGCTTTACGTGACTGGAGAAAATGAAGTCGTCCCAACTTGCGAGGATTTAACATTTAATTGATCTTAAAGTTTTGATCTTTTTAGCAGGTCAAGAAACGGTTAAACCTCACATCTCACCTAGTTTCCAGCTAAAAGCCAAACTTCGGGAGCCAATAAATCCTGATGGAAACCTGTAGGGCAACAGTAATTTGACAGGCAGTGCCAAATGTGCAGCAGGATTTCAAAGCTGGTTCTAATTCTTTCCTTCAGCTAATTAAGGAGTTTATGTCGTATTTAAGATCCGCAGGTGTCTCCGAGGTTGAGAAGCCACCGCGGACTCATTTTATTGCTGGAGAGGAGAGGGCGCTGAGAGCTGGGGTTTTAATCAGGAGCCAGATGTTTTTGTATTTTAAACTTTCTGGGATCATCGGGGACTTTGTGCTCCATCCTCCCCCTCATCGCCTCCTCTCGGTCGCCCCTGCTGCTTTCTCACCACTCTCATCCGTCCTCGTCTCGTTTGTCTCACTCGCCTCGGATCCCGTCCTCGTGCGCTCCGTTGCCTCCGCCGCGCCGTCCTTCGTCATGCGACTTCCTCTAGAAGGCGTCGCGCTTGACTTTGAGCTCTCTGAGGAGAACAGGTGTGTTCTCTGTCAGGCCGGGGCGCCACACGCCGCAGAGCACACGCGGCGCCTGCAGCCAGACGGCCCCGTGTTTGTACGGAGGAGCCCAGGAAGGCGGCTTGGGCGCGGTCCAGCTCGGCACAGCACCTCACAATTCTGCTCTCATATGAATGAGACGTCTCAAAACTTTTTCTGTCAAGTTGAATAAATATAGTGTCTCACCTTGAGACCTGTGCTCATTAAAATGTGCTGCTTTTCGTGACCTGTGGGGACTGGAGTTGAGTCAATTAAGGCTCTCCTTCGTTGACCCTGGCTCAGTCACATATACTATTGTCTCGTACTTGATGTGGGAATTTAAACACAGGGAGATTAGGTTTAAGCTCGGAGCACACAGCAATAAAGTGTTACAGCAGAGCTGCACAACGGCAGCTCATGACACATCTCAATAACAGTACGGTCACCTGTTAACAGCAGCTCATGATGTTTCTCAGCCATGTAATTGGATCCATGTCTGCAGATGTAAGTTGTAAGTGCAACAATCACTCCTTCCTTCTTTGCAAGTCTTCGCCACAGAGTGTCGTGTGGTTGCAGCCCTGGGTTTGTGTGGACCGTTCTACACTGTATTGTTGAACGTGATTTTTGTATCTGTGGGTGGCCTCTGAGTCTGTGCTGTTAAAATGACGGCGAAGGGAAATATGATTAAGGTTTTATATCGCCCAGCTTTATAATAGAGGTAATGAAACAATATATATTTAGAAGGGCCGATGTTTTAGAGCTGAAATGTATAGCTGGTTCAATAATTACTGTCATCTACATCATGTTAGTGTTTCTCTCTAGCTGCAGCTTTACTGAGAACCTGACCTGCTCTGAGCAAACAAACCAAGTGAAGGCAAAGCACACAAACTGTGTGGACGGGTAGAGGCGCTGTAGAAATGTGAGGATAGCTTCACTTCCCAAACACACATGTTGAAATCCTCAACACTTTTCACTGTCTTTCAGCATCTTCCGCCACCAAGTAATTTATGGGGCATCTTAAGACAGATGTCGGGCCAAGTGTGATTGTTGCTCAGAGGAAAATTGAAAATAAATCTGAAGCAGAATAGTGTTTTACTAAAAGTTGAAATGTTTTAACTTCTGGCCCCTTTGTGGTCTGAGTTCTTTAAAGCTGCTGGAGACGCACAACAGAGCTGCTTCTCCTCTGTAAAGTAGAAAACAGAGGTCTCCAGTGGAAACGCTGCCTCGGGGCCTTTGGGAACTTTGAAGGAAATGATTGTGAGGAAAAAAAAACATTGCTGATGCCTTTGACTGAATATTATTAAGCCTTTGAATGACAAACCACAACCACTGCTGCAAGTACTTGGAGCATATTACCCGTGTGTGTGTGTGTGTGTGTGTGTGTGTGTGTGTGTGTGTGTGTGTGTGTGTGTGTGTGTGTGTGTGTGTGTGTGTGTGTGTGTGTGTGTGTGTGTGTGTGTGTGTGTAAATTTTACTAAGTGATCATCACACACCACAATTGTAGTCACCTGTAATCTAAACGCTAGATTGGATTTAACTCTAGACATTCCTGTGTAATTATCAGGCTTTAAACTAATTGGGACGTGGGTGTGTGATCTTTAATATTAAACCAAGGGCATATTTATGTCTGCCAGGGGTTCAATAAAGGTGCTACTCCCAATATAAACACAGGCCTGTCTTCTGTATCTTCAGGTGCGAGAGAGCTTCCCATTTAAAAAAGATGAATACTGGCACAGCTCATATGGAAAAACTTCCCAACAGCTGCATCAGAGCACCTAATCTTTTTTCCCTCATAACAATCATTAAAGAAGAATACAGATTGGATCTGGAGGTACTTTCAGCTTTTGCATAATGAGGTCAAAACAAAACAAACCAATATATCTGCAGTGGTAGGCAATATTTGTTCTCTTTTCATTTAGAGCAGGCGCTGGCTCACCATTTATTCTGCCGTAAGCTTAGCAGCTTGTTGCAACATGCGGTGAATGAGAGCAGCCCCGTCCCTTCCCCTGTCTCTGTTTACAATGAGGCACGAAACACACGAATGATGGATGAGATGGGACTGTCCGCGCCTTTACAACGCGGAAGGAAAAAAGTCGCCGCGTCCAAGCAGCTCGTCGTTACAGTCGGGTTCAGTGGAGGGTCTGACGATGCCGTGGGTGCGAGTGGGATGTTTGTCAGTTTCTGTGATGGAGTGGGGACCTGTCCAGGCTGCCCAGTCACAGCTGGGACAGACCCCAGCACCGGGACCAACGGTCCTGGTAATGCATCGCTTCATGATTCCTTTGGTTGCTGACTTTATAGTTTGTCATTTTGCTCTGCAGCACAAGGCTGGAGTTTGTTGAAGCAGCACCACTCTGGGCTATACATCATGGCTAACCACGTTACTGGTGTAACCATATCATTTCAGCAAAGACCACCCTCGGGGGTATTATAACTTGCATCCAATGAAACTACTCCTTTTCACTATTTGAGAGGTGTTCTTCAGAGCGGAGCACATCAGCGCTCAGCCCCAAGCTACGGTGTGACGCTAAGCTTCCTCTGAACACCTGCATCATCTGTTTGTGCCCTGCTTGTGGTTTGGGTCAGGCTGTGAATGGGGACAGCTTTCTGTCGCTGAGCAGATGATTGTGTTAGAAAGACCCGGTCTGCGGCACCTGTATCTACTCACACAGCGTCAACGACACACTGCACATCATCGACTGGCAAAAATCACAGACATTTAATTCTGTGCTGTGCAAGCTCGAAATTCCACTTCATCGACCCAGTGCAGCTCTTTAGGTTTAACCGTTTCTTTCTTAGGCCGTCTTTGTCCTGTAATCTATATTTGACCAATAGATGGCAGCCTTACTACACTGAGCATTAGAAAGGAACTGTCCATGGTTCTGAAATGAGTCCATGTTTTAAGATCTGGCTCGTTTACGCATGGATTGGATAAGTAATGTTTTGTGGATGTGTCTGTCTGTCTGTCTGTCTGTCTGTCTGTCTGTCTGTCTGTCTGTCTGTCTGTCTGTCTGTCTGTCTGTCTGTCTGTCTGTCTGTCTGTCTGTCTGTCTGTCTGTCTGTCTACAACTCATGTTGTGTCAAACAACCCTCTCGTCAGCCTTGGAAACAGTCTTTTTAGGAGCTTATGCTGCTCTGGAGGCAGCACCAGGAAAATAAAACAAATTATAAAATGACTAAACTA